>NC_081317.1:85557306-85812306 GCF_026419965.1 Kogia breviceps
GTTGCTGCATATGACAAGGTCATTATAATGAAAATGAATGTTGAGAGCTGAAATAGGAGACTTGCTGTAGGGATGATGCGGTATTTGAGCACTTTAGTTCAATTAAAAGTAACGGTGTTTATGATGTCTTTGTTAAAGATAAGAATAACATCATCATTCATCTTTCTTTGCTGAAGAGAGTTCTTTGATGAGTATATGCCAGAGATGGTAAAAGAGAATGCCCAATGGAGCAGAGAAATTTCAGCCCTGTCACATGGCTCAAATGTACAAACACCATAAAATTTCTAGCAATGGTATGCATATATGCCGTCTTGAACTGTCTCTTTGGAAACATTGTGGGCATTTTTATTCAGTGATCATTACAACATAACTTATAAATCAGTAAAAGAATAGGTTGTAATCTGAGTCCACATATCTATCCATATATATTTTTTTACTGGAACACCAGAAGGTATTTCCAGGTCATGGAACCTCCCTCATTTCAACCCATTTCATTTTTAAAATTCATAAAGTCATTGCAACAGTATCTTATCCAGCAACCAAGAAACACAGAAAACAATTTCTGTGTAAGCAATGGCATGTAAACATATACATAATTTATATTAAAGCAAACACAAATATAATATTGAGTACAATGCAAAATTTGAAAGAATCAAAGATAAATATGAGAGCTATTATCCTTGCTGAGTCATCCAGAACACCATGGATATATTTCCCTCTTATTTTAGGGCTACGTTGCAGAAAGTCTTGAGAAGTTTGGCATTATTTAACCATCTGCAAAATGTGTGTTTTCTGTGTTTTTCCACTTAGCCAACCACAGGAGTGACCCGTGCTCTTTTAGTCAGTCTCCCCTGTGAACAGTGGTTTTGAAATGAGATGTTGATGTTTAGAAAAATCAGTATCAGTTTTAAATGAATGTTGGAAGTCAGAAGTTAATGAATTAAAGAACAACCTTGTGGATGTAGCTCAGTTTTGCTTAAAGCATAAAAAGCATAGTTCAGTGATTACTAAATGACTATTTGGCTAAGTTACTTAATCTGTCTGCAAGCTATTTCTTCATATCTCAGATGAGAACAATGTAGTCACCTCATGGGGTTGATTTTTGGAGACAGTGATTGCAGACAGAGGGAGTAAGTTCATCCCAGAGTTGCAAGTACTCTCAGCTGAGGTAGCTTGAAACATTTGAGGTTAACAGGGAAGGCTGAGGTTAGTAAAATAGAAATGGGCTTCAAGGGGACCATCAAACCATGAAGATTCTGAGACAGAAGAAGGAACTAAAACGTAAAGCCTGTAATAAACATTAAACTAGTAACCATCAGGAAAAGGTACCTACAGAGATGACAGTCTGGAAAATCCAGGATCAGCAGAATCCGGTGGCTGGCTTTTCACATCTTTTCTGCCATGTGACATATGGGCAGTCCATTGGGGCCTTGTCTTGGGGAAAGTTGAGAAAACCCCCTAAAGAGAGAAACAAATGATCAGGGTTTCATATCATATCATATATTATCAAATTAATATAAAATATTTTAATATATGGAGGACCAATGAAAAGTATCAGTATTGTCAAGTCTAAATAAAAGTGGAACAGCTGTTATCTTCAAGCATTTCTGTGGCTGTATTAGGGATTTGCCAACCAGTTGATCTTAATGTGCTTCTTTTTTAAAATATTTATTTATTTATTTTTGGCTGCGTTGGGTCTTCGTTGTTGTGCACGGGCTTTCTCTAGTTGCGGCGAAAGGGGGCTACTCTTCATTGCAGTGTGTGGGCTTCTCATTGCGGTGGCTTCTCTTGTTGTGGAACACAGGCTCTAGGTGCCCAGGCTTCAGTAGTTGTACATGGGCTCAGTAGTTGTGAGCCCACAACCCCATTTCCGACTATTTGATTGTTTTATTTGCCCCAGAGGCACTACTTCTCACACATTTGGCTCCTCTCTTTAAAAAGGAACCCCAACTAATCATGTTCTTGTGCTTCAATGCACTAGTCTCATAAGTATTCTTTTTAAATTGAGTGAAAATTAAACATAATGCACATAGTTCCATAACATTTCTTTTAATGAGACCCATCTTCTAATGGAAATAACTGCCCTATTAAATTAAAAATAGGAAAACACATAAAACACATAATCCAGCGCATGAAATCAAAAACCTAATTTACTCATTCATTTCACTAGACAGTGTGATGAAGCATAACAGGAACATGATAAAAGGAAGTTGTGTTCCTGTCTCCTCCTGCCATTTCCCCCTTTCCTACTTAGGAAAGGTCAGCTTGAAAAAAACGTGACCTTAACATTTACTTCCCAGTAAAGCAAACCAGTGAAAGCAAATATTTTTCATGTCCTACTAATCTTAAAATCTAATTGTAAATTAAAAAAAAAAAAATCTTCATTAAATACAGTCTTTTTTATGTCAAATGTCTTTAACTTATAAAAATTATTTTTAGCCAGACTGGGATGAATTCCAAGCAATTTCAAACTCACTATCAGAACAGTACTTTACTTATAGGTTAAAAAAAAAAAACAAGTACATAATCTGCAATGTTTTATGAGGTTATTAATTTGAATTATGGAATTCTAATTGCCTAGGAGATTGTCCATAAACCACTGCTCTCCTCCGGCAGGATGGAAAAGAACACAAAGTATTCCCACCAGGAAGCTTGGAAGCTTGTCAGAACCTACAAATGTTTTCAGACTTCATGGTTTCTTTCAGGGCTTTGGATATTTTGCAAAAGCCCTGATCAAAAGGTAACCATGACCTCAGAGGTGTGTGGGGTGTGTGTGTGTGTGTGTGCGTGTGTGTATTTAGCTTTTTCTTTCCTTGGCATGCCTTATGCACACTGAAATGCTGACATTGCAAGAGGCCAGAACTATGTCAACTCCTCTAATAACTAGGTGTGCTTGTTTTATAATGGTAATTAACTAACTGGAGGTTATTTGATGTGTGTGTGTGTTTACTTGCAGGCCTGTGAAAGCACACATGGATACAAGCACTTACGTTGTATGTGTGTGATTAAATACTCTTGTGGTTTCCAATTTTTATTCCAGCCCTACAGAAATGCAAATTGCCTCAAATCTATTTATTGGTATATAATACACTGAGGTCACAAATCCTGTTTTGAGATAGATTTTCTATGAAAGACGTCCAGCTCAATAATTTATTTCCCTCAACTTTTTTTGTTTTTAAACAGTATCTGTTTTCTTAAGATTTCATAATCCAGATAAAAAGTTTTTCATTCCATTCATCTCATCATTCAGTTGATCTATGTGCAGTTTAGACTGTGCACAGGGAATAAGATTAATTTTGAACTTGTTTCCATAAAACTACACGAGGTCCAACTACAAACCACAAAGAATAAATATAAACTAGTTGAGATAACATTATAAAAGTAGTAGTGATAGTTTTTAAATGCCTGCACTGGCAGAGGAAACTTGTCCATAGATTTAAAAAAAAAAAGAAGAAGAAGAAGAAAAAAGAAAACAACTTGAAACATTTTGATATAAAACATCCTACATGAACACCCTTACTTTTGGCAGTTTGTATCCAGAATTTATTTCGTGTTGGAATCTTGCAGTAAGTTGCAAATACTAATTAACAAACCCATACTGCACTCCCTGGGTGGTTAAAAAGAAAATTGGGTAGTAGTCTTGTAGTTCATGGAGTTTTAAGTATGGGCACTTGGACCATAAGATCAGTCAGATCAACAACATATTAGAAAGAAAGGTATCTTTACTTAGGCATCTGTACAAGTCAGTGGCCCTACTGGAGGAACCACGATCTTCCAGACAGTGAGACCAACCATTCAGCCACAGTGTTTCTTAATTGGCGTTGTTTGGTTTTGGTGTTGAAGTAGTTTTCCTCCAATGAGTAGGTGGCTCCGTGAGAATCCCAAAAGAAAACAGTTTCTAAAAGAGCTTTTGGTGCTTAGAGGTTTTGGAAAGATGACAAGAAGAAGCATTTTCCTGGTGTAAATATTATTCCTTGGAACAAATAAAGATATTGAGTCTAACAACAAAAAAAGTTAAGAAAAATTCTGTGTAACAGCAACTGGGATAACTTCTGAGAAATTACTTTCTAGTGACATTAAAATAGTAAATATTCAACCCGATTTATAGCTGTTTTTTCTTGACTGAAAATGTCCAAGGTATGTGGCTTGAATACCTGTTCTTGTCTTGAATGTTTTACCACATATATTTCCACCTACTGTGAAGGCAAACCCATTTTGACTTATGTTATTGCTTATGAAAATTTTCCCTATGACTTGAAATCCTACCTCTGTGTTTTCTTTTAAATATTCACATTTATAAATGGGCAACTGTTAAACCACTTGCTATTTCTCTTAGAGTTACCATAAAGGCGATCAAGTAGTAATCTAACCTTTCAGATACTATGAATTTTCCATTTTCTATTTGAGAACAGCACTTAGGAAAAAAGAATCCTTAAGAGTGGGAAAATTTTAAGAATGATTCTTAAGATGCCAAGGCCACTCATTAACATTTCTCCAGTGAGTGTTTCAAGTTGTCTGAAGTTGTGTTTCATACAAAAAAGCAACTTAGGTAAAACTTGTCTGCTCTTATATTTTAAGACCAATAGCAAAATGCAAGCTCATTAAGCTGTGCTTAGGAACTCACACAAACAGTATAAAAATACACCAGCCTATTCTTCTAGCATTACAGATGTATTATAGCCAGAGTACTTCCTTAAAAGTAAGACATTACTCTCAAAAATCATTTTTATATGTGGTATTTAGGACCACTTTATATGGAATGTGAAGTGTTTTATGAGTAAGTCCCACTCCAGATGTGGGAGATGAATCCCAGAGCAGGTGAGCAAATCTCTGTCTCTGATTCAGTCTCAGAGTCAATGCTAAACTATTCTACATTCAATCACAACCTCAAAAGGCTTTGCAGACCCCAATGGTACCTATGACTTGCCAGGTTGTTGTAAGGTACCTGGATGGGGGTGTTGACTGGCACTGGTACCTCAAATAGCCTGATGCTGCTAGACACTCCAATGGAGGCTTTAAATCAGTTTGGAAGCCCTGTAACAACAACATTCTGATGAGACTTCGCCCAAGCACACTCCTCCTTGAAAGTCTAAGTCCCAACTCCTCAGCACCCATTATTTGAGCTTCTGTGTTCTGATACTCTTAACTTCCTCCCTTTATTCCCCCAGCCTTAGGGATGGAACTGCTTCCTGGTTTCCTTCCATCTTCCCTTTTTTCTCATTCAGCTAACTAACACCTATGTATCAACTGCCTAGATTCAACTCTGTCTGTTGAACAGTGGTTTCTGTTTCCCTGCCTTGTCCCTCACTGATACAATGTGAGAGAGTTCTACCTATTTAAAAATTTTTATGTGGATTAAGTGAGATATTGCATGTCAAATGCCTGTTACAAGGCTTGGAACATAATATAAATTAAATACATGGCTCCTCTCTCCATTTGTAAAAGCTGTCTCCTTGGAAAAACTCCCCCCTCCCCCAATACAGTAAGTCTGTGCAAACTGTGGCTTTAGATATAAATATTTGAATTGCGAAAAGAACCCTGGATTTCTAACACTCAGCAAGTCTCTATAAGATATGGAATCATAAAGAGAATTCATGACCACAAGCTCCCTGATGATTTTTTTGAGTGTGTGTAAAATTGCACATATAGAGTCATCCTAGCTTGTTGGAATAAAGAACACTGTCTTAATCTTAGTGGCCACAATCATAGTACCATAATGTGTTATCAAGAGATCATGCAATTCTTCTCCTTGATAATCTATTTTCAATAATTGATAAGCCCTTCTCATCCACTGAGCCCTGACTGTCTCTAACATCAAAGTGAAGACTCTTTATTCTCATTCTTCTCTAAAATTATCTCATATTATTCAAAACTTATCATCATGCTCATATCATTATTCATGCCGTGTCCCTTTTTATTTCATACTTTCACTCTTGTTCTTCCCTCTTTCCTGAAATGCTTTCCCCCTTATCATTTTATTTAAATCCACCAAGACTCAGCTGAGACAACATTCTCTCAGCCCGCCAAGATACCTCACATGAATTCGTATTATACCTATTGTAGTTTTTTGCAGTATAGCAATTAATTAGTCTCTGACTAGAAATCTTATCAGCTCAGTTAAATTTTTTTTTAAAAAGCAACTTTATGACATAGACCATGTTTTGTTTGTTTGTTTGTTTGTTTTAAATCATGGTTCATGACTGCCTAGAGGGCTTGAAATAAATATTTGTTGGCTGACTGGCCAACCTTTAACATTTTTATGATGGATGTGTCACTTG
The DNA here is from genome assembly GCF_026419965.1 of Kogia breviceps. Classification (NCBI taxonomy): domain Eukaryota; kingdom Metazoa; phylum Chordata; class Mammalia; order Artiodactyla; family Physeteridae; genus Kogia; species Kogia breviceps. The sequence continues at coordinate 85,563,585 of NC_081317.1, forward strand.
AGACTTCCATTTTCTCTGAGGGCAAGGCTGAAATACCAAAATAAATATATAGATAGATATAGATATATGATATGTTTCTGGGAATTTATCAATGCAGATGATTATAATAAAACTTTTAGAATTTTTCCTAATTATAAACTCAGCAGGGATAACTAACATCTAAAACAGTACTAGAGTCAATATACCATACTTTTCTTTCTGTACCCTAGAAAAAAATGCCTACTGCATACATCCATTAAAATATTTGCAGTATAACCATAATCCTAATGAAAAACTTAATTTTTGACTGGAAGAACTGAAATGCTTGAACTTGTACTGCTTTATTCATGAAATGGATAGTATAGAGCAAGTAGGCACAATTCCCCTTACTCTTGCACAGAAACTAAATTTGTGAAATGAAGAGTCAATCTCTTTGCTTTTCAATTCTCAGTCATTATGATGATAGACTGGATGACATAAGTTATTGCCTCAGAAAAGCTAGTGAATTCAGATATGGTTGCTCACTCTATAATATGTGCAGGTAAGAGTGACTGCATAGCAGGAACCACCTGAGCCTGAAATGGACCAACTCTGAATGAAAAAAGACCCTAATCATGTCATGATTAATCACTCAAGTTAATCAATTATTTAACATCATGATCTGTCCTATGCCAACGACCCTCAAAGTACATGAACAACTTGAAAGCACAAGAAGGATAAAGAAATGATTGAAAACATAAAGTCCGTGTTCAGCTTGACTTTGAGAATACTTGGAATGCCTTGAATATAAAGATTTATGACAACTTCCAGGTTTTCTATCCCTCTAGTATACATGTATTGTCCCTTACTCCTAACCCATATGTGGGTTTTCAGATTAGAGAGTTATGATGGTGGTATTTCTTATCAGTAGGAGAGGGTAAAATGAGATTCAGACCATGAATACTCTCTATTCATTTGGAAGAACATTTTTTTATTATTTATAGTGTGCTTGGAACTACTGTACTGTGCTTAAAATCAAGTTTCCTACCAAGTTTTTACATCTCTTCTCCAAAACCAGGGTACAGAACTTTCAAGGAAAAGACTTATCCTCTCATAATGATGATGAATCCAGTCAGTAAAAATATGTATATATAAACTAACAAATGAACCAGACAAAACAGTCCTTGCTGTAATTTTCATTGTCACAAAGTACCTTCAAAAATGTTTCCGAAGTCAACACAATTAAAAGGGGCAGATGCAGAATGAACTTTCCAGGATGAATATATTTAAACACACACAAATGCACACACACACACACACACACACACACAGTGTGGTTTGTCAGAGAAATTTCACTGATCAGCTTTGATTTATTTAAAAGCTGGAAAATGTAAGTCTATAAAATTGTGCAGATTTGGTAACATGACTATCTTCAGAGTAGTAAGTCCCATCTGTAAGAAACAACCACCTTGAAATTTCAAAATATTTGCCTGCTGTTAAAAATTCATAACTTTCTAGATATCCTATGCTCTTGGATTAGAAGAATTATTATTGTTAAAAAATGGCCATACTACCCAAAGCAATCTACAGATTTAATGTGATCCCTATCAAATTACCTGTGACATTTTCCAAAGAACTAGAGCAAATCCTAAAGTTCATATGGAACCATAAAAGACCCAGAAATGCCAAAGCAATCCTGAGGAAAAATAACACAGCAGGAGGCATAACCCTCCCAAACTTCAGACAATACTACAAAGCTACAGTAATCAAAAGAGCTTGGTATTGGCACAAAAACAGACATATGGATCAACGGAACAGAATAGCGAGCCCAGAAATAAACCCACACACCTACAGTCAATTAATCTTTGATTAAGAAGACAAGAATATACAATGGGAAAAAGACAGTCTCTTCAGTAAGTGGTGTTGGACAGCTGCACATAAATCAGTGAAGTCAGAACACACCCTCACACCATATACAAAAATAAACTCAAGGGCTTCCCTGGTGGCACAGTGGCTGAGAGTCCGCCTGCTGATGCAGGGGACACGGGTTCGTGCCCCGGTCTGGGAAGATCCCACATGCCCGTGAGCCACAACTACTGAGCCTGCACGTCTCGGAGCCTGTGCTCCACAATAAGAGAGGCCGTGATAGTGAGAGGTCCACGCACTGCAATGAGGAGTGGCCCTGCTCGCTGCAACTAGAGAAAGCCCTCACACAGAAACGAAGACCCAACACAGCCAAAAATAAATAAATAAATTTTAAAATAAAAACAAAACTACAATGAGGTGCCACTTCATACCAGTCAGAATGGCCATCTTTAAAAAGTCTACAAGCAACAAATGCTGGAGAGGGTATGGAGAAAAGGGAAGCCTCCTACACTGTTGGTGGGAATGTAAGTTGGTGCAGCCGCTGTGGAAAACAGTATGGAGGTTCCTCAGAAAACTAAAAATAAAATTACCATATGATCCAGCAATCCCACTCCTGGGCATATACCCAGACAAAAGTATAATTTGAAAATATACATGTACCCCTATGTCCATAACAGCACTATTTGCAATAGCCAAGACATGGAAACAACGTAAATGTCCATCAACAAAGGAGTGGATAAAGAAGATGTGGTACATATATACAATGGAATATTACTCAGCTATAAAAAAGAATGAAATAATGCCATTTGCAGCAACATGGAAGGACCTAGAAATTATCATACTAAGCAAAGTCAGAGAGAAAAAGACAAATACCATATGATATCACTTATATGTAGAATCTAAAATATGACACAAATGAACATATCTACAAAACAGAAAAAGACTCACAGACATACAGAAGAGACTAATGGTGGCCAAGGTGGGGGATAGGGAGGGAAAGATTAGGAGTTTGAGATTAGCGGATGCAAACTAGTATATATAGGATGGATAAACAGCAAGGTCCTTCTGTATAGCACAGGGAACTATATTCCAGATCCTGTGACAAAACATAGTGGAAAAAAATATGAAAAAGAATATAGGGGCTTCCCTGGTGGCACAGTGGTTGAGAGTCCGCCTGCTGATGCAGGGGACACAGGTTCGTGCCCCGGTCTGGGAAGATCCTACATGCTGCGGAGCAGCTGGGCCCGTGAGCCATGGCCACTGAGCCTGTGCGTCCAGAGCCTGTGCTCTGCAACAGGAGAGGCCACAAGAGTGAGAGGCCTGCGTACTGCAAAAAAAAAAAAAAAAAAGAGAATATATATGTATAACTGAGTCACTTTGCTGTATAGCAGAAAATAACATAACATTGTAAATCAACAATTCAAAAAAATTTTAAGAAAATCATAACTTTCTAAATTTAAGTTAGTTTCAAAACTTGGCTTGTGTGAATCTCCCAATTCTCTGAAAATTAAAAAAAAAAATTAAAGCTAATAGATTTTAGAGTTCTTCTTTCTTTTTTTTCTCTTAGAACAAACTGATGGTTCCATAATTCACTTTTAACTACAGATGATTTTACCTGCTCCCAGCATGTAAACCAAATAGTAATAGTTCTAATATACTCTGGTTCATGCGCATTCATTTCCTATTGCTGCTGTATACAAACTTAGTGGCTTAAATAATGTAAAATTATTATCTTACAATTCTGAAGGTCAGAAGTCAAAAATTGTCCTTATGAGATAAAATGAAGTTGTCTGCAAGGCTGCATTTTTTTTCTGGAGGCTCTAGAGAACAATCCATTTCCTTGCCTTTTCCACATTTTAGAGACTGCCCACATTCCTTGGCACATGGCCCCTTCCTCCATCTTCAAATAAGCAACAGAAATTTGAGCCCCTCTTACACCACATCAGTTCAAACTTTCCTCCACAGTCACACTTCCCTCTCTCTTCTGAGTCCTTCTTCCACTTTTGAGGACCGTTGTGAGTATACTGGGTCTGTCTGGATAATCTAGGATAATCTCCCCATCTAAATGTCCTTAACATAATCACATCTGCAAAATCCCTTTTCCATGTATGGTAACATAATCACAGGTTCCAGGGATTATACTTTGCTCTCCTCCACCTTTTGGAGACATTCTTGGGAGATGCTCATCTAATTCAGCATCTGATGGGTGCATAGTCATCCAGTTAGGACACCTGGACATTTCATTAACATTCCTAACATTTAAAGCTACCTTTAAAACTAATAATCAAGTTAAAAGGAGAATTAAGTTTTAAATATCTGCAATTGTTTTTCCATGAGATAAAGATAGTCTATAGTCACTTAACTCACTGCTATCAAGCTACTTTATTATTTTTGCTGATATGAAGCAGAAGAAAAATTAAAAAATTATCTAGGGTATTGATCATTTTCAAACTATATTTTTATTCTCTTCATTTATAAGATCATTCTTCCAGTCCCTAGAAAAATACAAATAAACAGTATTTATTAAATGATTGAATCACACATTAATCACATATTAATAAGCATAGAGAACCCTGGAGTAAGCTGACTTACCATAACTTTTCTTGTGAACATTTAAAATAAATGTATAAATAAATGATTATTTAATATAATCACCCCATGTTTTAGGATTCCTTCCAGAAAACAAAAATTAAAGCATGGTTATCTCCTTTTTCAAAATCCCATCATCCTGCTCCTTAATGAGACAACATCATAAGAGAATATTAGTTCACACAGAAAGATGAATCGTCAAGAACATGTGCTCAGTAATGCTAACACCTACTACCACTAAGTCTCATCCCATCCGGTGATGTGGAGGATTTCAGCACAATGCACAATGCAACACATTTCCTTCTCCAACTTCCAAGTCAGTGCTGAGGGGGCAAAGGAGGAGAAACAATTCCACTGTTAGCAGTGGCCTCAAGGTACTCTGGGTTTCTGCTCAAAATCAGAGGCGGACTCTGCCCTGGCAGAAATGCTTCAACAAAAGAAAAACACACTAGGACCCTAGACTATCTTGCCTTAAATATCCCATTGCAGTTAAGCAAAATGGCTATAGACACATACATTTCCTGATGCCTAGGAGATATTTAATAGGATGGGGCTTAGGTCTTTTTTTTTTTTTTTTTTCCCAAAAATCTACTCTCAGAGCTAAATAGTTCTGTGTCCTCAGAAAACCTGATTCTCTGCTCAGCCACCAATAACACAGAATCAATTAAGTTCTATAACAAAACAACAAGGAGTTTTTGACCAAGTGCTATGTGGTAGGTACCATGCTCAGCAATAACCAATGGACAGATACTGCACCAGGAATAGAGAGAAAGCAAGCATATTTGCAGACACTGGACATCTTCTTTTACAGAAATATAACTCAAATATTTTAAATATGCAAGGCCTCCTTGCTTCCAAGCATTTCCAGTAGCAGATTCAACATGAGAAGTTATTGCATCATCTCAAAGAGATTTTTTATAATTAGTTAAATTTACCTTGAATTGTTCCCTATGCCCAATTTAAATCCGCAACTCAACATAAACTTTTTAATATTATCAGCCTACTAATACAACTTGTCAAAATTAATAACATGGGGAAATTTACCAAAAACAGTGACATCCTGGGTGTGGTAGGCATAATAATGGCCCCTAAAAAAGTCCATGTGCTAACTCCTGGGACCTGTGACTATGATACCTTCATAGCAGAAGAAATTTCGCAGATGTGATTGAGATGGGAAGATTATCCAGGTAGACTCAATATAATTACAAAGATCCTTATAAGTGAAATAGGCATGAGAGGAGGAGAGAGAGAAAAGAAAATATGACAATTGAAGCCAAGGTTGGAATGATGTGATTGCTAGCTTTGAATTTAGAAAGAAACCCTGAGCCAAGGAATGTGGGCAGCCTCTGGAAGCTGGAAAAGGCAAGGAATGAAACACTTCCCTAGAGTCTCCAGAAAGCCCTGCCGATACTTTGGGTTTAGCCACATAAGACTATTTCAGATGTCTGAACTTTAGAACTGTAAGATAATACACTGTTGTTGTTTTGAGATACTAAGACTGTAGTAATTTATTTTAGCAGCAATAAGAAACTAATACAATGGGCAAACTGTCCTTTTAGTAAATTATATTCTAATACAGTTCTGAGATTTCCCCAATGATACTATACCACAGGTCTGCCCTTCTGTTTCTCAATGTAAAGAGCTGCCACATCTTTCCTAGTAGGACATCAATTTTGGTGCTCACAAGAACCATGGGTGTGATTCATTTGGAAACACTGCTCCTTGTCTACTAGTAATAGTGTGAGACAAACCAAAGCAAAAAGTTCTATCACTCCCCAGGAAGCCACTGTTTCAAGCCTTAGGATTCAGTATTGCATTGGATCTCAATAATCTTCATTCAGCTTTGCAACTTATCTGCTAAATTTCATTGGGAACAGTAGCAAACTCACTGAGTTTCATTGCAAAAACAGCAGCACGTGGCAGAAAACTCTCACACAATTGTAACTGTATTATCACCAGATATAGCCTGATGCATGTGATAGTGTTACATGAAACATGGTAGTTACTAAAATTAAATTATACTTGTCAGAACAAAATGAAAATCTACATTTGATGATAGAGGATGTTTAATTTGAAGCAAAAACTTTAATACGCCTTCTGTTTAATTAATAATTTGCAAGGACTCATAGACACTGTGCTCTAAATGAGCATACAAATTTAAGTGTGTATATGTGTATATATGTAAGTGCATGGAGTTATATATGTAGTGAGAGAGATCTGTAGATTGTAATGATTTGGGAGGATGCCTCTGTCCAACTAACACCCCTTAAAGTTTCATCTTTCATACATGTTTCTTTCTGGAGAGGTATCACTTCTATTGAAACTACTCTTTTGTCTGTCCCTCCTGCCATACTATAAAATGCTCAAAGACAAAGATAATGTCTTATTTGTCATTGCACTACATGTCATAATGGCTAGTAGGTGGTCAATAACTGTTAGATGAAGTTATAGAACTTCCATAATATAAATGCCTAGGCAGTAACTCAAGAAATTGCTAAGGGGCTTCCCTGGTGGCGCAGTGGTTGAGAGTCTACCTGCCAATGCAGGGGATACGGGTTCGTGTCCCAGTCCGGGAAGATCCCACATGCCGTGGAGCGGCTGGGCCCGTGAGCCATGGCCGCTGAGCCTGCATGTCTGGAGCCTGTGCTCTGCAGCAGGAGAGGCCACAGCGGTGAGAGGCCCGTGTACCACACACACACACACACACACACACACACACACACACACACACACACACAGAAGTTGCTAAGGACAGAGAATTATTTAGTCCTGCTAGTGGGTCTAAAAAAGATCTCAATCCCACGGTTCACCTGTCAACCATCAAGAGTATCAAGAGGGACAGGTTCTCCACACTTTCACATATAATTTTTGTCTTTCAGTTAAAGTAGTCTTTCTGTTGCTTATTTAAATTAATTTCTCCTAAATAAAGATGGTTCAAGGAGTAGCTATTATGTGTGATTCTGTAGAACACATAATATTAATATACATAATCTATGTATGCATATAATGTATAATTATATACATCCTGGGAATCCCCAATTTCATCATTGCATCACATCCTATAGTTTAGTTTCCAGCATCCAACCATTTGACTTGTTTTCCACCACGTTCTTCTCAATGTATATATTTATTAGTTTCTCATACTTCTTTAATTATATTTCTGTTTCCCATAGTAGTCAAGATGTTTCTAATCTGTTTTAAGAATCCCCTTGAGCCATCATAGCCTCTAACAAAAAAGTAAGATCACAGTCTCCATTTTATTCTGCAACCAGAATTCTACATTCTACAGGTTGTGGCAGCAGTAATTTTTGTCTGTTTCTAGAATCCTTCCAGAGTCACAATTCATGCTTGTGTAGGTTATACTTTACACAGCTCCAGGAGCACTGTTCACATCACAGTCATCAAAGATCGGCATATTATTTACTGCCACAATTTGCAGATGGTGACTAAGTGTCTTAAAGAATGGACAACTGATCCCATGTTGCACAAAGGTGGCATACTGGCTAGTAGGTGTTGTTTATAATTTGATAAAAACAACTTAAGAATGGGCAAACTTCTGCCCTCAAACCTGATGTAATAACAAAAACCAAACTTGCTTTTGTGAGGTAAAAACTAGATAGCTGAACAAAATGTATGTATCAACTGGTTTCAGGCATTGTACAATAAACAGAACAAATAGTGAACCTTGAGAGAAATGAAACAAACAAGATTAGCATATAATCACCCCAGTTTTCTGCTTGGTTGCAGTTTTTTGAATCATGGGCACAGGAAGAGGGAATCGAAGCAGAGCCTCAAAGTTTTGCTGAGTTGAGGATATAGAAACCGTGGAGGAGTGTGCTGAGATTGCACAGCAAAGTTCCCGAAAGGAAAGAAGTATGAAGAGAAATAGCTTCAGAAAAATGATTGGGATACCCTTGCATTTTTGCTGAGAACTAATCAGTGCATGTGTAGAGTTCAAGTTCATGAGGCTGAACAAAGGATAATTAGTAACTTGTAAGCTGAACAAGTCCCAGAGTTTCCAGAAAGTAGAAAGACATTTGATCTGGCCACGGAGAGTTCCTGGTGATAGCCCATGGGGTCATGCCTTAGTAGCAGAGCTAAACTATATCTGGAGTGAAGCCTATTCTAGGCTAACCGTAACAAAAGGAGGCCTTAAAGAGATCAAGCAGATCTGTAAGTAACTTAAACTGCCTGCCAGATGAAAGTACAGCACTCTTTAAAGGAAAACAACAACCATGCAGACACAATTCCAGCATAAGAAAAAAAAAGGACTAAACATGCCAAGGAGAAAGAAAACATGAGTCACAATCAGGAGTATATCAGACAACTGAAACAAAATCAGAAAAGAGAAGGATCATGAAACTAGAAAATAAGGATGTTATTAGAGCTCTTGTAACTATGTTAACTATTTTGATATTGAACATAATAAACTATTAAGTGATAAAAGCAAAGTGCACAAGAATCTCTACAGTATACAACACTTCATATAAGAAAAAATAGGATTTAAGAAAATATGTATGCATGACCTTCTTTGCAAAAGATATATAGGAAAAATAATCTGGAACAAGAGACTGTTTACCCTCAGAGCATGGGTGGGAATGGGGTAGAAGAATGGGGAAATGAAACACGACACAGAGAAGAGGGAGAAGTGACACTTTGCTGAACATTTTTTGAGCTATGACTCTTAGAACCGTGATGATGTTTCACATATCCCCAAAATAAATAATTAAAATCTGCCAGAATATGGCACATGCAAAATGGAATGCAAAATGTAGCAAATGAACTTAACTCTATTACAAATGATAAATATTATCACACTGATAGGATTGGGGCAGAAAAAGAGCCAACCAAAGAAGTCTTTCACAGGAATAAAGATGCAGACATAGAGAATGGACTTGAGGACATAGGGAGAGGGAAGGGTAAGTTGGGACAAAGTGAGAGAGTGGCATGGACATATATACACTACCAAATGTAAAATAGCTAGCTAGTGGGAAGGAGCCGCACAGCACAGGGAGATAAGCTCTGTGCTTTGTGACCACCTAGAGGGGTGGGATAGGGAGGGTGGGAAGGAGGGAGACGCAAGAGCGAAGAGATATGGGGACATATGTATATGTATAGCTGATTCACTTTGTTATAAAGCAGAAACTAACACACCATTGTAAAGCAATTATACTCCAATAAAGATGTTTAAAAAATTCTTTTTAAGTCTTTAAAAAAAACAAACACTATTTGACTATATCTGTAAGGCTAAAGACAAAAAGAGCTGTGCACGAATATTACACTCCAGTTTGTAACTGTGTTTTTCACAAGGTTATGACTTTTTAAATATGAAATTACTTTGTGTGTATGCTAGGACTGAGCAAAAAGTAAATATATTATGGATAATGAAAGCCATGTTGTCTACTGTCAGAGAATGGAGTTACAAGTAAGGGAAAGGGGAAGGCTAGAATGAATACTATAGTGTCAGATTGGGGGAAAAAAGCATTGGTATGGTCATCGTTTTTAGTACACAGACAGACAGATAAATGTAGAAATGTAGATGTGTATGAAAGTATGAGTGGATACATATATGTTTCCTACCTCCTCTAGCAAAAGGGCCTAGAAGCCCTTTTGACACCCCACTAGCAATGAGAATACTGTTCTCTAATTGAAGGAATCAAGGCTCCTGGGAGAAATGTTTGCCATCAGGATTGGGCAGGGAAAGTGTAAGATGAGCTTGGAACATTTTGTGATGCCAGAAAGTAAGGAAGTGCTCAAAAAAAATGATGGAGACATGTGAAGAGGACATAGAACTCAACCTGAAGGAGCTCTCATAGCTAAATCTGAGAAAATTTGACCAATAAAATAATAAGGATAGTGTTAGATTTACAACCTAGAGAAGAAGATAAAATATCCATGAGTTCATACCGATATAATAAATAATTGAATACATAAACAAAAAAGGGAGAAGGGCCAGCTCTTCCTTACAGTAAAGTTTTAATCGTTAAATATAGGAGTAAAGAAAATATAAAATCATCAATTTGCCAACCCTGCAGTAATAATTATTACAAGGAAGAACCTTTGAGGGATGCTAAAATTAGTGGCATAGGTATACTGAGAAACTAAATATTTGCATAGTGTCAAAGTATCTCCCCATGAGATACATGTCACTATAAAATGCTAACTTTACAGTGGAGATGCCTTAAAAAAAGGATTAAATTTAACGTTACTAGTAACAAAATACTTCAAAAACATCTACCTTCTTACACGACGCACTGAGTAGGGCATAACATCCATTCTGTGGTATTCTTACCAAAAATGTTTAACCTCAATATAATCACACAAAAACATCATAAAAATTAAAATTGAGAGACATTCTACCAAAAAAATAAAAACCTTACCGGTACCAGCATTTTTTTTTAATGTGTCTGAGTAAGACTGAAGAACTATCAGAAAACACGGAGACATGACAACTAAATGAAATGAGAGAACCTGGATTTTATCATGGACCAGAAAAAGGACATAGTAGGATATATAAAAGAATATTCCACAATTTGGACAGTAAGCAAAATATTTCAGAATAACCCATGAGTCAAAGAAAAAAATCACAAAGGAACTTAGAAAATAGTTTAAAAGAAAATGAAAACATAACAAAATCTGTGGGATGCAGCTAAAATATTTCTTACAGGAAAATGTATAGATTTAATATGTTTATATTGAAAAGAAAGTTCTAGAATCTATTATCTTAAGATTCTACTTTAAGAAGCTAAAAAATGAAGCATAACGTAAACCCAAATTAAGTAGAAGGAAGAAAATTTTTTAAAAAGATAAGAGCATAAGACAATAAGTAAAAAGCCAAAGGTAGAGAAAATGAACAGAACCATGAAGTGGTACTTTGAAGAAAAAAGTAAACTTGAAAAATGTCTAGCTAGATTTACCAAGAAAAAAAAAAAAAAGGAAAAGTCACAGATTTCAGCTATCAGGAATGAAACAGAAAGAACATAATTACAGAACCTACAAACATTAATCTGATAATGAGGGATGTTATAAAATCTTTAGGCAAGTTCATTTGGCAAACTTGATGACATACCAAATTCTTTGTAAAACACTAGAGTTTTTAACTATTAAGAAAATTTGACTTTTACTTAAAAATCTCCCTACAAATAAAATTCTAGGCTACATAATTTCTCTGGTGAATTCTATCCAGCTTTAAGGAAGAATAGCAACAATCCTGAACAAAATGTTTTGGAAAATAGAAGTAAAAGAAACGCTTCCTAACTGATTTTGTAAGGCCAATAATACTCTATCAAACCAAGACAAAGATATTATAAGTAAAGAAATTGCAGACCAATATCCTTTATAAACACAGACCCAGAAGTCCTTAAAACATAATAACAAATTGAATCCAATAATATGTAAAATGAGCAAGTGGAGTTTCTAACAGAATTGCAAGGTTGATTAATAACTCAAAATATCAATTTTGTTCACCTTATTCATAGATTTAAACAGAAAAATTGTACGATCACTTCAATAGATGTTTAAAAAAAGTTAAAACACTTAAACACCCAAACATGTTAAAATTCTCTAACTAAAAATAGAAAGGAAGTTCCTCAGCCTGATAAAGAGCATCTATAAAGATCCTATGCCTAGCATTTAGTGTTGAAAGCATTAATGCTTTCCCCCTGAAATTGGGGAGAAGGCAAGGATGTTCACTCTTACCACTTCTTTGACTAAAGGTCTAGAGCAATAAGACAGGACAAAAAAATAGAAAGTATAAAGACTGTAATCAGACTCTTGATGAGTCTGTCTAATGGCTTATCAATTTTGTTTATCTTCTTGAAGAACCAACTTTTAGTTTTATTGATCTTTGCTATCATTTCCTTCATTTCTTTTTCCTTTATCTCTGATCTGATTTTTATGATTTCTTTCCTTCTACTAACTTTGGGGTTTTTTGTTCTCCTTTCTCTAATTACTTTAGGTGTAAGGTTAGGTTGTTTATTTGAGATGTTTGTTTCTTGAGGTAGGATTGTATTGCTATAAACTTCCCTCTTAGAACTGCTCTTGCTGCATCCCACAGGTTTTTGGGTCATTGTGTTTTCATTGTCATTTGTTTCTTGGTATTTTTTAATTTCCTCTTTGATTTCTTCAGCAATCTCTTGGTTATTTAGTCATGTACTGTTCAGCCTCCATGTGTCTATACTTTTTAGAGTTTTTCCTGTAATTGATACCTAGTCTCATAGCATTGTGGCCAGAAAAGATACTTGATATGATTTCAATTTTCTTAAATTTTCCAAGGCTTGACTTGTGACCCAAGATATGATCTATCCTGGGTAATGTTCCATGAGCACTTGAAAAGAAAGTGTATTCTGTTGCTTCTGGATGGAATGTCCTATAAATATCATTTAAGTACATCTTGTTTAATGTATCATTTAAAGCTTGTGTTTCCTTTTTTATTTTCATTTTGGATGACCTATTCATTGGTGAAAATGGGGTGTTAAAGTCCCCTACTATGATTGTGTTACAGTTGATTTCCCCTTTTATTGCTGTTAGCATTTGCCTTATGTATTAAGGTGCTCCTATGTTGGGTGCATAAATATTTACAATTGTTATATCTTCTTCTTGGATTGATCCCTTGATCATTATGTAGTATTATTCTTCGTCTCTTGATATAGTCTTTATTTTAAAATCTATTTTGTCTGACATGAGTATTGCTCCTCCAGCTTACTTTTGATTTCCATTTGCAAGGAATGTCTTTCCATCCACCCACTTTCAGTCTGTATGTGTCCCTAGGTCAGAAGTGGGTATCTTGTAGACAGCATATATACAGGTCTTGTTTTTGTATCCATTCAGCCAGTCTTTGTCTTTTGTTGGCAGCATTTAATCCATTTGCATTTAAGGTAATTATCAATATATATGTTCCTATTACCATTTTCTTAATTGTTGTGGGTTTGTTATTGTAGGTCTTTTCCTTCTCTTGTGTTTCCTGCCTAGAGGTTTCTTTAGTATTTGTTGTAAATCTGGTTTGGTGGTGGTGAATTCTCTTAGCTTTTGCTTGTCTGTAAAGGTTTTAATTTCTCTGTCAAATCTGAATGAGATCCTTGCTGGGTAGAGTAATCTTGGTTGTAGGTTTTTCCCTTTCATCACTTTAAGTATGTCTTACCATTCCCTTCTGGCTTGCAGAGTTTCTGCTGAAAGATCAGCTGTTAACCTTATGGGGATTCCCTTCTATGTTATTTGTTGCTTTTCCCTTGCTGCTTTTTATATTTTTTCTTTGTATTTAATTTTTGATAGTTTGATTAATATGTGTCTTGGAATGTTTCTCCTTGGATTTATCTTGTGTGGGACTCTCTGTGCTTCCTGGATTTGATTATTTCCTTTCCCATATTAGGGAAGTTTTCAACTATAATCTCTTCAAATATTTTCTCAGTCCCTTTCTTTTTCTCTTCTTCTGGGACCTCTATAATTTGAATGTTGGTGCATTTAATGTTGTCCCAGAGGTCTCTAAGACTGTCTTCAATTCTTTTCATTCTTTTTTCTTTATTCTGCTCTGCAGTAGTTATTTCCACTATTTTATCTTCCAGGTCATTTCTCCACTCTTCTGCCTCAGTTATTCTGCTATTGATTCCTTCTAGAGAATGTTTAATTTCATTTATTATGTTGTTTATCATTATTTGCTTGCTCTTTAGTTCTTCTAGGTCCTTGTTAAACGTTTTCTGTATTTTCTCCATTCTGTTTCCAAGATTTTGGATCATCTTTACTATCATTACTCTGAAATCTTTTTTGGGTAGATTGCCTATTTCCTCTTCATTTGTTTGGTTTGATGGGTTTTTACCTTGCTCCTTCATCTGCTGTGTGTTTCTCTGTCTTCTCACTTTGATTAACTTACTGTGTTTGGGGTCTTGTCTTAGCAGGCTACGGGGTAGTTCCCATTGTTTTTGGTGTCTGCTCCCAGTGGCTAAGGTTGGCTTAGTGGTTTGTGTAAACTTCCTGGTGGAAGGGAGTAGTGCCTGCGTTCTGGGGGATGAGGCTGGATCTTGTCTTTCTGGTGGGCAGGGCCACGTCTGGTGGTGTGTTTTGGGGTGTCTATGACCTTATTATTTTAGGCAGCCCCTCTGCTAATGGGTGGGGTTGTGTTCCTGTCTTGCTAATTGTTTGGCATAGGGTGTCCAGCACTGTAGCTTGCTGTTCGTTGAGTGGAGCTCGGTCTTAGCGTTGAGATGGAGATCTCTGGGAGATCTGTTGATGTTTGATATTACATGGAGCTGGGAGGTCTCTGGTGGACCAACGTTCTAAACTTGGCTCTCCCACCTCAGAGGCACAGGCCTGACACCCAGCCAGAACTCCAAGAACCTGTCAGCCACACAGGTTGACAAGCTCAGAAAAAAGGAGAAAAAATAAATAAAGAAAAAATAAATAGTTATTAAAGTTAAAATTTTTTTAATTATTAAAAATACAAAAAATTTTAAAAGTAATAAAGAAAAAAGAACAAAAGAAGAGGGCAAACAAACCAAAAAACAAATCCACCAATGATAACAAGCACTAAAAACTATACTAAAGAAAAAAAAAAAAAAACGGACAGACAGAATCCTAGCACAAATGGTAAAAGCAAAGCTATACAGGCAAAATCTCACAAAGAAGCATACACATACCCACTCACAAAAAGAGAAAAAGGAAAAAATATATATCTATATACTTTTTAAAAAGAGAGAAACAAATCTACAAATGATAATAAACTCTAAATACTAAACTAAGATAAACATAAAACTAGAAACCAGTATATCGCATATAGCAAACCCCAAGTCTACAGTTACTCCCAAAGTCCACTGCCTCAATTTTGGGATGATTCATTGTCTATTCAGGTATTCCAGAGATGCAGGGTACATCAGGTTGATTGTGGAGATTTAATCCACTGCTCCTGAGGATACTGGGAGAGATTTCCCTTTCTCTTCTTTGTTCGCACAGCTCCCGGGGTTCAGCTTTGGATTTGACCCCATCTTTGTGGACATCTGTTCCCACCCAGACAGGACGGGGTTAAAGGAGCAGCTGATTACGGGGCTCTGGATCACTTAGTCCGGGGGCAGGGAGGGGTACGGAATGCAGGGTAAGCCTGTGGCGGCAGAGGCCAGCGTGACGTTGCAACAGACTGAGGCATGCTGTGTGTTCTCCTAGGGAAGTTGTCCCTGGATCATGGGACCCTGGCAGTGGCAGGTTGCACAGGCTCCCGGGTGGGAAGGTGTGGATAGTGACCTGTGCTTGCACATAGGCTTCTTGGTGGCTGCAGCAGCAGCCTTAGCATTTCATGCCCTTCTCTGTTGTCCACGCTAATAGCTGTGGCTCGCGCCCATCTCTGGAGCTCAGTTAGGCGGTGCTCTGAATCCCCTCTCCTCGTGCATCCCAAAACAATGGTCTCTTGCCTCTTAGGCTGTTCCAGACTTCTTCCCGGTCTCCCTCCCAGCTAGCTGTGGCACACTACCACTTCAGACTGTGTTCACGCAGCCAACCCCAGTCCTCTCCCTGGAATCTGACCTCCAAAGCCCGAGCCTCAGCTCCCAGCCCCCGCCTGCCCCAGCGGGTGAGCAGACAAGCCTCTCAGGCTGGTGAGTGCTGGTCGGCACTGATCCTCTGTGTGTGAATCTCTCTGCTTTGACCTCCACACCCCTGTTGCTGTGCTCTCCGCCGTGGCTCCAAAGCTTCCCCCCCACCAGCCCTGTCTGCCAGTGGAGGGGCTTCCTAGTGTGTGGAAACGTTTCCTCCTTCACAGCTCCCTCCCAGTGGTGTAGGTCCTGTCCCTATTGTTTTGTCTCTGTTTTTTCTTTTTCCTTTTGCCGTACCTAGGTACATGGGGAGTTTCTTGAATTTGGGGAAGTCTGAGGTCTTCTGCCAGCGTTCAGTAGGTGTTCTGTAGGAGTTGTTCCACATGTAGATATATTTCTGATGTATATGTGGGGAGGAAGGTGATCTCCATGTCTTACTCCTCCGCCATCTTGAAGGTCTCCTTAAGAAATATATCTTTATCACTTTATGTCTACTGAAATGTCATACCATACTGACCACTATATAAGAACCATGTTTTCCATATAAAAAGATCATGGTGCATTGCAACCACTAGATGCATCCCAGACTTAAATGGTGAAAAGCAAACACTCCATCTGGACTATGAGACATAAAACAAAGTTATATTTCCCATACCTGAAAGATTTTTGAATTTGAGATGCTTTGTGATAATTTTCTTTTTCAAAAAATACTGTCAGAAAGAGAAAAACAAATACCGTATACTAACACATATATATGGAATCTAAAAACAAACAAACGAACAAAAAATGGTCATGAAGAACCTAGGGGCAGGATGGGAATAAAGACACAGACCTACTACAGAATGGACCTGAAGAGACGGGGAGGGGGAAGGGTAAGCTGGGACAAAGTGAGAGAGTGGCATGGACATATATAAACAACCAAATGTAAAATTGATAGCTAGTGAGAAGCAGCCACATAGCACAGGGAGATCAGCTCTCAGTGCTTTGTGACCACCTAGAGGGGTGGTATAGGGAGAGTGGGAGGGAGGGAAATGCAAGAGGGAAGAGATAAGGGGATATATGTATATGTATAGCTGATTCACTTTGTTATAAAGAAGAAACTAACCCACCATTGTAAAGCAATTATACTCCAATAAAGATGTTAAAAAAAAAAATACTGTCAGTTTTAGCCATTGACTTTTTTTTGCCATTAACTTCTAAATAAGAATGGGAAGCAAAGGTGGTGTTGACTTAGTTTAGAATAGGGCTTAAGTGTCATATATTTGCTATCTTTTGCCCTTATTCTGAATGTTTGTTTTCAAGGTTAATCAAAATAGACAACAGCTTTTTACAAAGACATCAGAATAAAAGAAAGTAAATCTAATTCTCGATATTTTATATAAAAGACATTGTTTCATCTTCTGATATGAAACATAGAAAATTGAGCCAAAATTTTTAAAGATTAATTTTTATTTTCACTTTTATATGCACATCTTGCACATCTCCATGTGCATATATTGAATTATTTGAAACTTTAGTTTCTTTGAAGCTGAATTGGTTTTGATTGTTTAAAGTCTAGTTTCTCTATCAATTTCTGAAAGAGGAGAAAATCTCTATCAAAATCTATTTTTATTTTTCCAATTATCTGTTTCTTTATTTAATCCTGTTAATTTTTGCTTCATGTATTTTGAAACTTTATTCTTAAGCACACATACAGTTATGATAATTTTGTCTTCCTAATGAGATGAGTTTTATCATTATGAAATCTCTCTATCTTTAGGAATACACTTTGTGTTAAGGTCAATTTTATGTATTATTAACACAGCCACTGTAGCCTTTTTTTGCTTACCCTTGGCATGGTATATATATTTCTCATCTTCAGCCATTTACTTAGAATTTATCTGTAAGTTTTAAGTACATTGCTTATGAACATGGTTGTGCTTTCTTTTCTTAGAATTTTTGCATTTTTCTATGTATTTTTACTTGAACTGTATCTCTGTTAGATGGCATATGGTTGGGTCTTTTATCCCTTTGGGTAGAGTTTTTTAATTTAGTGTTTAGTTTCTAATATTTAATATAATTATTGATATGACTTAATTTAGATCTTCCATATAGTTTTTCATGTGTCCCCTTTACTTTTTTTTTAGCTAGTCTACTTCCGCTTTCCTCATTTCTTTTTGGATTTTTTGAATATCTTTAAAATTTTATTTTATCTATTGTCTCATTAACTATAGCTTTTTTTTAAACACATATTTAGTTTTTCCTAACCAATATAGAGTTAAAACTGTACCAATTCATATAAACTGTAGAAACAGTGCAACTATATATATAAATGAGCCTACACGGTTTATAAATCTAATAAGATAAGGTCTAATTTAATGGGCAAATCTGAACAAACATTTTGGCCAACCCTATATATATATGTATATATAGGGGGGGGGAGGGAGAGGGGGAGAGAGAGATGGAGAGAGAGAAAGAGAAACAGTGTTTTGCATTTACCCAGATATTTACCATTTCTTTCTGAGGATCCAGTTTTTATCTGGTTATCATTTCCTATCAGCCTGAATAAATTGTTTTAGCTTGATTTAGCATTTCTTAAGATGCCAGTCTGCTGTTATTTATTCACATATTTCAAACTTATTGGTTGAATTTAGAATTCTTATAGCTTCTTGATAAACTGACCTCTTTATTAAGATATAATGTCTCTCTTGTCCTGGCATTTTTCCTTGCTCTGAGTCAACTTGGTCTGATATAATACGAACACTCCAGGTTTCATTTACGTGGTGTTTTACTATTATAACTTTTTCCATTCTTTAACTTAATGTCTTTATACTTAAAGTGGATTACCTGTAGACAACATATATATAGGTCTTGGTTTCCATCCAATCTGACAATATTTACTTTTAACTGGAGTATTTGGGCCAGTGCCATCCAATAAAAGTAAAATGTGAGCCACAAATATTAGTTACATATGTAATTTTAAAAAATTTTACTAGACACACCAAAAAAAGGGTAAAACATTATTTTAATAACATTATTTTATTTATCCAAATATATTACCATTTAAACATATGATCAATGTAAAAATATATTACTGAATATTTTACATTATTTTAACTCATACTAAGTCTTTGAAATCCAATGCATGTTTTATACTTACATCACATTTCAATTTGGCCTAGCCACACATGTGCCTGATACCTAAATGTGACTATAGTATCAGACAGCACAATATATTCAGTGTGGCTATCAATAATATTGAAGTTAAATCTATCATCTTTCTATTTTCTATTTGTTCCATCTGATCTTTGTTTCCCTTCTCAAATATTTCTGCATTTTTTATATTAGTGAGTTTGAGATTAATTTTATGATTATATTATATCTGTACTATGAGTTATCTCACATTGTTCTTTTTTTTCTTTTTTAGTAATTGCTTTAGAGTTTACCATATTCATCTTTAATTTATCAGAGTCTACATTAAGATTATATTATTATCACTTCCAATATAGTGTTAAAACCTTATAAGAGTGTATCTACACATTCACTTTTCCACTTTGTTTGTACTGTTGTTGCCATATATTTCATTTCTACTAATACTATAAATTCACCATGCATTGTTATTATTTCTTAATAATAAATATTAAGTATATTTATTAATAATGAACAGGAAATTATCTTCTACAGAATTTTTTTTAAAGTGAGAAAAAATGCCTTCTATATTTATTCAAATATTTACCATCTCTAGCACTCTCACTCCTTTTGTAGATTTAAATATATATTTGGTACCCATCAATTTCTGTATGAAAATTTTCCTTAAGTATTACTTTTAGTGTGAATCTTCTTGAATTCTCACAAATTTTCTTGGTCTGAAAACATATTTTGTCTTCAATTTTGAAAGATGTTGTGATAAGTATACAATTCTACATCAAGAAATAATTTTCTTTTAGCATCTTAAAGATCTTATGCCATTGTCTTCTGGTTTTATAGTTTCTGACAAGAAGTCTGCTTTCATTTTGATGTATGTTTCTCTGTTTGGCATGTGTCTTTTTTTCTTCTACCTTCTTTTAAGATTTTTCTCATTAAGACTGGTTTTCAGTGATTTCATTGTGGTAAACCTTGGTATTGCTTTCATTATCACTATTCTGCTTTTATTTTTTTAATTATTGAATTTGTGTGTCTGTTATAGCCATCAAATTTATAAACCTTTAATCATTATTTTATCACATTTTTTCCCTGCCTCATTCTCTTTCTTCTCTTCTTCTAGGACTCCAATTAAAAATATATTATAATGCTTGATAATGCCCCTCTAATCAATGGCCACTATTTTCATCTTTTTCTATGACTTATTTAACATACTTCTTATTAATATGCCTTTAAGTATAATAATGTTTCCTTTCCTGTGCCTAATATACTTTTAATAACATTTAGTGTATTTTTTAAATTTCAAGTACATATTGTACATTTTATCTTTAGACATTCTATTTGAATTTTGTTTACAACTTCATTACAATTATTGTGTTTAAGATCTCATCATGTTCAGGTTTTCTTTTATACCCTTTAGCAGAGTTCTAATGATTATCATAGCTGTTTTTAAATTAATAGACTATATTTTTAGAGCCACTTTAATTTTCCAGAAAAGAGTAAGCAGAAAGTACAAAGATTCCAGTATACACTCACTTTCCCCTAAACTCTGTAGACAGTTTCCCCCATGTTTAGTATCTCAGGGTAGTGTGGTAACATTACAATGGATGAGCCTATTGATATATTATCATTAATTAAAGTAAATAGTTTATGTTAGCCTTTGCTCTTTATGTGTATACTTCTATGGGTTTTGACAAATACATAATGTCATGTATCCACCATTACAGTATCATACAGATAGTATGCCTGCCCTAAATCATCCCCTTTTCTCCACCTATTCATCCCCCTCTCCCACCACCCTAATCTCTGGCAACCACTGGTCCTTCTATTGTCTCTTTAGTTCTGCTAGTTTCAGAATGTCATATATTTGAAATTATCCATTGTGTAGCCTTTTCAGATTGCTTTCTTTCCCTGACAATATGCACTTAAGGCTCCTTCATGTCTTTTTATAGCTTGGTAGTTCATTTCTTATTAGTGCTGAATAACAGTCCATGGTCTGGATGTACCACAGTTTATCAATTGAAGGACATCTTGTTTCCTGGTTTTGGCAATTATGAATAAAACTGCTTTAAACATTTGTGTGCAAGTTTTTGTGTGATCATAAGTTTTGAATTTAATTAAGTAAATACCTAGGATGGCAACTGCTGGGTCATATGGTGAAACTATGCTTAGGTTTGTAAGAAAATTTCTCCCAAAATGGCTGTAAAATTTGACACATCCATTGGCAATGAATAAGATTTCTTTTTGCTCTACATCCTCACTAGCATTTGATATTGTCAGTGTTTTGGATTTTAGCCATTCTGGTAGGTGTTTGTAGTGGTATCTTTTTTTTTTTTTCCGGTACGCGGGCCTCTCACTGTCGCGGCCTCTCCCATTGCAGAGCACAGGCTCCGGACGCGCAGGCCCAGCGGCCATGGCTCACGGGCCCAGCGCGGCACGTGGGATCCTCCCAGACCGGGGCACGAACCCCCGTTCCCTGCATCGCAGGGGGACTCTCAACCACTGCACCACCAGGGAAGCCCGGTATCTTTTTTTTTTATAGGAGAGATTTATTTGAAGAAATATTACAATATATAAACACTACATAAAGTCTTAATTTGCACTCATACAGTGGTATATTTGGTATATTGTTTTCATTTTTAAATTCCCTAGTGACATATAATATTGAGCATCATTTCATGTGGTTATTTGTCATCTTTATATCTTATTTGGTAAGGTGTCTGTTCAGATTTTCTGCTCATTTTTTAAGATTTTATTTTTTTAGAGTAGTTTTAGGCTCAGTGCAAATTTAGGGGAAAGTACAGAGATTTCCCACATGCCCTCTACCCCTGCACATGCATAGCTTCCCCCATTATCAACATTCCCCATCAGATAGGTACATTTGTTATAACTGATAAAACTATATTGACACATCATAATCACCCAATATCCATATATTACATTAGGGTTCACTCTTGATGTTTTACACATTCCATGAGTACAAACAAATGTATAACAAAATGATACCCTATAGTACCATAAAGAGTATTTTCACTGCCTTAATAATCCTCTGTGCCCTGCCTGTTCATCCCCTACCAATCCCTAGCAACCAATGGTCTTTTTACTGTCTCCATAGTTTTACCTTTGTAGTCATTTCATATTGTTTTCTTTCACTTAATAATATGCATTTAAGGCTCCTCCATGTCTTTTCATGGCTTGATAGCCCATCTCTTTTTAGTGTTGAATAATATTCCTAGATGTACCACAATTTATCAATTATTCTACTGAAGAACATCTTGGTTGCTTCCAAGTTTTGGCAATTATGAATAAAGCAGCTGTAAACATCCATGTCAAGGTTTTTGTGTGGACATGTTTTCAACTCCTTGGGTAGATACCAAAGAACATTCTCACTAGCATTTGGAATTATCAGTGTTCTGGATTTTCTGACCATTCTCTTAGGTGTTTAGTGGTATTCCATTGTTGTTTCAATTTGCATTTCCCTAATGACATATGATGTGAGGTATCTTTTCATATGCTTATTTGCCATCTGTATATCTTTTTTTGCAAGGTGTCTATTAAAATCTTTGACCCAGTTTTTCATCAAGGTATTGTTTACTTATTGATGAGTTTTTAGAGTTCTTTGTATATTTTGGATAATAGTCCTTTATCAGATATGTCTTTTGAAAATATTTTCTTCCAGTCTGTGGCTTGTCTTCTCATTTTCTTGAGATTTTCCTTTACAGAGCAAGATTTTCTGATTTTTGTGAAGCCCAGGTTATCAATTATGTCTTTTATGAAGTGTATCTTTGGTTTGTATCTAAAAAGTCATTGCCATTCCCAAGGTCATCTAAGTTTTCACCTATGTTTCTTCTAGGAGCTTTGTAAGTTTACACTTTATATTTGGTCTGTAATCCATTTAGAATTCATATTTGTGAAGGGTGTAAAGTCTGTGTCTAGATTCTTTTTTTTTTTTTTGGCATGTGATTGTCAAGTTGTTCAGCACCATTTGTTAGAAAGATTATCTTTGCTCAATTATATTGTCTTTGTTCCTTTGTCAAAGATCAGTTGACTGTATTTATGTAGGTCTATTTCTGGGCTCTCCATTCTATTCTAGTGGTATCTTTGTCTCTTCTTTCACCAATATCACACTGTTTTGATTACTTTAGCTTTACAGTAAGTCTTGAAGTCAGGTGGCATCATTCCTCCAACTTTGTTCTCCAATATTGTGTTGGCTATTCTGGGTCTTTTGCTCCCCCCCATATAAACTTAACATCCATTTGTCAATATCCACAAAATAATTTTCTGGGTTTTTGATTGGAATTTTATTGTCTCTGTAGATCAAGCTGGGAAGGAGTGACATCTTGACAATATAGTCTTCCTGTTGATGAACATGGAATACATCTCCATTTATTTATTTATTTTGTTTCTTTCATCAGAGTTTTGTAGTTTTCCTCATATGGATCTTGTACACATTTTGTGAGATTTATAACTAAGTGTTTTCATTTCTTAAACTAATTTAAATGATATTTTAGTTTTTATTTCAAATTACATTTGTTCCTTGATGCTAAATAAGAAAGCAGTTAACTTTTGTGTATTTATCTTGTATCCTACAGTTTTTCTGTAGCCACTTTTTAGTTCCTGGTGTATTTATGTCAATTTGGGGTTTTCTACATAGGCAACCATGTTATCTGTGAACGAAGACAGTTTTATTTCTTCTTTCCCTATCTGTATATAATTTATTTCCTTTTCTTGTGTTATTTCATTAGTTAGGACTTCCAGTATGATACTAAATAGGAGTGATGAGAGGGGACATCTTTGTCTTCTTCATGAAGTTAGCAGAAATGATTCTGGTTTCTCACTAGTGAGTCTTATATTAGCTGTAGGTTTCATGTAAATGTTCTGTATCAAGTTGGAGAATATCCCCCCTACTCCTAGATTGTTGAGATTTTTTTATCAAGAATGAATATTATATTTTGTCAAACATTTTTCACATCTCGATATAATTATGTGATTTTTTTCTTTAAGCCTGCTGACATGATGGAATACACATTAATTGATTTTTAAGTGTTGAACTAGTCATATATATCAGGAATAAATCCTACTTGTTTATGTTCATAATTCTTTTTAGACATTGCTGGATTTGATTTTCACTTTTTTGAGTATTTTTGCAACCATGTTTACAAGAGTTATTGGTCTTTTTTTTCCCCTTTTTTATATTCTCTTTGTCTGGCTTTGGTATTAGGGTATTGCTGACCTTATAGAGATGAGCTAGGAAATATTCCCCCTGCTTCAATTTTCTGGAAGAGATTGGTAAAATTTCTTCCTTAAATATTGGTAGAATTCACCAGTGAACACATATGGGCTTGGTGCTTCCTGTCTTGGTAGGTTATTAATAATGATTCAATTTCTTTAATATATATATAATCCTACTCAGATAATGTATTTCTCCACGTGTAAATTTTGGTACATTGTATCTTCCAAATAATTGGTACATTTTACATAGGTTATCAAATTTGTGGACAAAAAGTTGCTCATAATATTCCTTTATTATATTTTCAAATATCCATGGGATCAGTAGTGATAGCCTTTTTTTTTTCACTTCTGGTATTAGTAAATGTGTGTTCTCATTATTTTTCTTAGTTAATTTGACTAGAGGTTTATCAACTTCATTGATATTTTCAGAGAGCTAGCTTTTGGTTTTGTTGACTTTACTGATTTCTGTTTTAAATTTCACTGATTTCTACTCTAATTTTTATTATTACTTTTCTTCTTACTTTGGATTTAATTTGCTCTTTTTCTAGTTTTCTCACCTTGGGTGATACAGAATGGGTAGGTTTCTGAAGTTGGGTATTTCCCTTTCCCCACGTCAAAGGTGAAATGGGGCTGGAGTTTTATTATTTCCTTTCTCCTAAGGCAGTTAGGCTTTATTAAAACTCAAGTCAGGGGCTTCCCTGGTGGTGCAGTGGTTGAGAGCCCGCCTGCTGATGCAGGGGACGCGGGTTCGTGTCCCAGTCTGAGAAGATTCCACATGCCGCAGAGCGTCTGGGTACGTGAGCCATGGCCGCTGGGCCTGCGCGTCTGGAGCCTGTGCTCCACAATGGGAGAGGCCACAATGGTGAGAGGCCCATGTACCGCAAGAAAAAAAAAAACCCAAGTCAGTTAGATTTTGGTAAAATAGTTACTTTAGAAGGCATTTCTTTGTTAAGGAGAATAGAATGCTTTTGGAATATTTCAAAATGCTGCTTTCTCCTCACACTGTGGGACTCATGAGGGCATTTCTCTCTAATGTTCATCCTGAGAACCTAGTGGGACTATTGGAGGTAAAACTCTCATAAGCATGAAGTACCTTGTAAGACTGGGCTTGCCTGGAGTTTCTAACTCTCAAGCTCATCCAAACTGAACTTCCAACAATTCAGTAATTGCAGTTTAATTGTTCCTTCCATCAACTCTCTGAGGTATCACATATCTAAAAATAATTGTTGATTTTTAGTTTGTTCATTTTTTTCTTTTTATGAAAATGAAGTGACAATTTTCAAGATTTCTACATGTTTGTTAGACCAGAAACCAGAAGTTATCATAGCTTTTCAAAGACCTTTGTTAATTTCTTTATGTATTTATTTCTGCATTTATTTCTATCAAGTTATTTTTCTCCTGATGAAAATTTGTTTTTTTTCTGCTTCTTTGATTGCCTAGTAATTTTTGACTAGATGCTGGACATTGTGTATTTCATATTGTTCAGTAAAGGATTTTTTTTTTGCATCCTTTAAAGAGCACTATACTTTGACCAGGCAGAGACAGTTAAGTTACAAGTGGGTTATATTAATCCTTTCAGGCCTTCCTTTTTAACTTTGTAAATGTGTCCAGAGACTCTTGATTATAAGGCTAACTCACCTTCACTACTAAGGCCTAATGTATCATGAGGTGTCTCCATTTTGGCTTTTAAGAATACAAATTACTTCTATCTCATGTGAACTCCAAAAGTTCTTCACCCTTGGCTTTCCCATGTTCTTTCTCCAATTTCATGGAGTTTCACCCAATGTTTATGTAGATCAGTACTCAGCCAAAGACTCAAGATGACCCTCCTGCATTTTTCCAAACCTTTCCCACTATGTGGCTCCCTCGACTCTCATATTCTGCCCCCAAAGTTCATTCCACTACAGTCTTCCAGAGCTTTTATTTCTACTTCCTTAACTCTGTTTGATTACCTGGCTCTGTTTGTGTTCCCCATCCCTGTGCTGTGCCTCCAGTCATTAAGCTGTGATAATGGTATGACCACTTCATGTGCTTCTTCTCTTAGGGATCATCATCCTGTGCTACCAAAAGTCCAATGTCTGAACACACTTGTGACATATATTTTTTTTCTGGCTTCTAGTTATGGACTATTCCTACAGCAGTTACTTCTTCATGGGCCTATGAAGATGTGTCTGGCTTCATTCACAACAAACATCTAGATGTATGACCACACTATCAATTTAAGAAAATGTTATTTGGGAACTGAAACTATCTAATAATTGTCAATAACCAATAAAGATAATCCTTGCTTTCAAACTATTTGTATTCATTGCCCAAATATCAATAATATCTGTATTTAGTGATAAAATCATAAAAATAATTACCCAACATTAACCTATTTTATATGATTTATAAATGGTAAAAGAACTACAGAGTTAGCTACCAATCAGCAATTAGAACATTTCACCTTGCTTTACTTACAAAGTGGAGAATTCTAGAAATAGATGTGTGTATACACACACACACACACACACAATCTTTCTTCCCTTTTTAAAATAGGAATTTATCTATTGTCAATTTTGGAATATCTCTTTTTTGCTTAAGAGCTTATGGAATAGACCAAATCACCCCATTTCCCTGAAAGCAAACAAAAGGTACTATTCATTTGTTAGGCTTTCCTATTCGATGCTATGAAGAAAAATCGAAAAGAAAAAGAATCTAAAATATCCATTTTCCACCAATTATTACACACAGAAGAAGTACAAAATTAGAATTAAATTTTGTAATTACCTCTTACTCCATGATAAAAAATGTGTATGTGTAAGTTTCAGAGTATTTCAGGATTTTTTTTTTTACATATTATCTATTATATATAAAACAACTGAGGTGAAATATCATTAAATCAACACTCTTTCCCTTCCCTATTGAGTAACTATGTCAAGGACATACAATCCCAAATGAAATTTAATGCATAGTAAGCTATTTTAAAATGGGTACATGTCTTCTTCAATAATTTTAGTTCAGTGATGAGAACTATTTTTTTAATGATTGATATACAGCTCTATACTATTGGGATTAGGATAGGCAAATTTGCATCATGAACCCAGAACCTTCTTAGAGTGAAAAGACTGATAACCAACTCCAGTTTGCCCAGGTTGTTTTGTTGTGTACTCAAAGGTCCATGCTCAAATTTCAGCACCATGGAAGAATCACAAAACTAGTGAAAGAAAATTTACTAAAGGTAGAAAGAAATGGCATCAATGATACAATGTACCATAGGATAAAACAGAGATGCAACAGTGATCTTGAACTTTAGATAAAGAAAACTGAAACTTACTCCAATTTATCCTTCCTCAGAGTAGAATCCCAACCTGGAGAAAAGCTTTGTGAGAAATTCCAAAGAGCTGTAACCCTGTAGACAGAACTAAGGACAAATTTAATATCTTACTCTTAGCTGTGTTGTCACTGGGTTTTAATACAGGGAAGAGCAGGAAGACAAATAACTCTCCTCTCCAAGGATTCATTGCAGATCTGCATAAGGCAGCATTCTGTAAAAAAAAAAAAAAAAAAAAAAAGATAAGAATTCACACTCAGATTCATATAAGACTTGAACATTCTTCCATAATTGATTCTTTGTAGCCTTCAGCCTCAAGAGTAGCCTTCTTTTTTAAGTTAATTTTTTTATGCACTGGATCCACAAAAAAACAAAATAAATGTAATCAAAACCATTTACCACTTCAATAATGTCCATTTGGTTGAGTGGGGTTATCATATCACATGCTTCTATTTCCCTAGGCTTTCTGTCCTTACCTTGAGCCATATCTTTATCACTCATTTCTACCATATCAAGCATGAGGTTGACAAACTGACATTTCTAGTATAATGAAAGATAAAAGAAATATAAGCAGTTTATCAGAATTCATAGTCATAGTTACTAAACCCTGTATGCCTGGTTTGTGTATTCTCAATGATTTTACACTATCCCTTCGGCATATATAGAACTGAGAAGGAGGATGAGGATAATATATATATTAATAACCAAATGTAGAGACAAAATAAACTTATTACAGATCAAGACAGCCTCCTCCCCTCAGCACACCATAGCAGATGCAGTCTCTATAAAGAGGACATAGTTTTAAAATCTTATCTCAAACGTCTAAGTCTTTATCTCTTGAGTAATAACTTTTTTTAACAACCAATATCTTGTCTCATCAATTATCTTAGTAAAGTTTGCTTTGCAAATGTATTCCCTTTTCTCCCTAAATATCATGGCAGTCTCTAATACAGTTACCGTATCTTTTTTAAAATTTAATTTTATTTTTTAAATATACAGCAGGTTCTTATTAGTTATCTATTTTATACATATTAGTGTATATATGTCAATCACAATCTCTCAGTTCATTCCCACCACCAACCCCACCCCCCGCTTTCCCCCTTTGGTGTCCATATGTTTGTTCTCTACATCTGTGACTCTGTGCATTGCAAACTGCTTCAACTGTACCATTTTTCTAGATTCCACATATATGAGTTAATATGCGATATTTGTTTTTCTCTTTCTGACTTATTTCATTCTGTATGACAGTTTCTAGGTCCATCCATGTCTCTACAAATGACCCAATTTCATTCCTTTCTTATGGCTGAGTAATATTCCATTGTATATATGTACCACATCTTCGTTATCCATTCATCTGTCAATGGGTATTTAGGTTGCTTCCATGACCTGGCTATTGTAAATAGTGCTGCAATGAACATTGGGGTACATGTGTCTTTTTGAATTACGGTTTTCTCTGGGTATATGCCCAGTAGTGGGATTGCTGGGTCATATAGTAATTCTATTTTTAGTTTTATAAGGAACCTCCATCCTGTTCTCCATAGTGGCTGTATCAATTTACATTCCCACCAGCAGTGCAAGAGGGTTCCCTTTTGTCCACACCCTCTCCAGCATTTGTTGTTTGTAGATTTTCTGATGATGCCCATTCTAACTGGTGTGAGGTGATACCTCATTGTAGTTTTGATTTGCATTTCTCTAATAATTAGTGATGTTGAGCAGCTTTTCATGTGTTTCTTGGCCATCTGTATGTCTTTGGAGAAATGCCTATTTCAGTCTTCTGCCCATTTTTGGATTGGGTTGTCTGTTTTTTTAAATATTGAGCTGCAAGAGCTGTTTATATATTTTGGAGATTAATCCTTTGGCCACTGATTCGTTGGCAAATATTTTCTCCCATTCTGAGGGTTGCCTTTTCATCTTGTTTGCAGTTTGCTTTGCAAAAGCTTTGAAGTTTCATTAGGTCCCATTTGTTTATTTTTGTTTTTATTTCCATTACTCTAGGAGGTGGATCAAAAAAGATCTTGCTGTGATTTATGTCAAAGAGTGTTCTGCCTGTTTTCCTCTAAGAGTTTAATAGTGTCTGGCCTTACATTTAGGTCTTTAATCCATTTTGAGTTTATTTTTGAGTATGGTGTTCATTCTTTTACATGTAGCTGTCCAGTTTTTGCGGCACCACTTTTGAAGAGACTGTCTTTTCTCCATTTTATATCCTTGCCTCCTTTGTCATAGAATAGTTGGCCATATGTGCATGGGTTTATCTCTGGGCTTCCTATTCTGTTCCATTGATTTATATTTGTTTTTGTGCCAGTACCATATTGTCTTGATTACTGTAGCTTTGTAGTATTGTCTGAAGTCAGGGAGTCTGATTCCTCCTGCTCTGTTTTTTTCCCTCAAGATTCCTTTGGTTATTTAGTGTCTTTTGTGTCTCCCTACAAATTTAAGATGTTCTAGCTCTGTAGAAAATGCCATTGGTAATTTGATAGGGATTGCACTGAATCTGAAGATTGCTTTGGGTAGTATAGTCATTTTCAAAATATTGGTTCTTCCAATCCAAGAACATGGTATATTTCTCCACCTTTTGGTGTCATCTTTGATTTCTTTCATCAGTGTCTTATAGTTTTCTGAGTACAGGTCTTTTACCTCCTTAGACAGGTTTATTCCTAGGTATTTTATTCTTCTTGTTACAATGGTGAATGGGACTGTTTCCTTACTTTCTCTTTCTGATCTTTCATTGTTCATGTACAGGAATGCAAGAGATTTCTGTGCATTAGTTTTGTATCTTGCAACTTTACCAAATTCACTGATTAGCTCTAGTAGCTTTCTGGTGGCATCTTTAGGATTATCTATGTATAGTATCATGTCATCTGCAAACAGTGACAGTTTTATTACTTCTTTTCCAATTTATATTCCTTTTATTTCTTTTTCTTCTCGATTGCCATGGCTAGGACTTCCAAAACTATGTTGAATAATAGGGGTGAGAGTGGACATCCTTGTCTTGTTCCTGATTTTAGAGGAAATGGTTTCAGTTTTTCACCATTGAGAATGATGTTTGCTGTGGGTTTGTCATATATGGCCTTTATTATGTTGAGGTAGGTTCCCTCTATGCCCACTTTCTGGAGAGTTTTTATCATAAATGGGTGTTGAATTTTGTCAAAAGCTTTTTCTCCATCTATTGAGATGATCATATGGTTTTTATTCTTCAGTTTGTTAATATGGTGTATCACATTGATTGATTTGCGTATATTGAAGAATCCTTGCATCCCTGGGATAAATCCCACTTGATCATGGTGTATGATCCTATTAATGTGTTGCTGGATTCTGTTTGGTAGTATTTTGTTGAGGATTTTGCTTCTATATTCATCAGTGATATGGTCTGTAATTTTCTTCTTTTGTAGTATCGTTGTCTGGTTTTGGTATCAGGGTGATGATGGCCCCATAGAATGAGTCTGCGAATGTTCCTTCCTCTGCAATTTTTTGGAAAAGTTTGAGAAGATTCAGTGTTAGCTCTTCTCTAAATGTTTGATAAAATTCACCTGTAAAGCCATCTCGTCCTGGACTTTTGTTTGTTGAAAGATTTTTAATCACAGTTTCAATTTCATTACTTGTGATTGGTCTGTTCATATTTTCTATTTCTTCCTGGTTCAGTCTTGGAAAATTATCCCTTTCTAAGAATTTGTCCATTTCTTCCAGGTTGTCCATTTTATTGGCATAGAGTTGTTTGTAGTAGTCTCTTAGGATGCTTTGTATTTCTGCGGTGTCTGTTGTAACGTCTCCTTTTTCATTTCTAATTTTATTGATTTGAATCCTCTCCCTCTTTTTCTTGGTGAGTCTGGCTAATGGTTTATCAATTTTGTTTATCTTCTCAAAGAACTAGCTTTTAGTTTTATTTATCTTTGCTATGGTTTTCTTTGTTTCTATTTCATTTATTTCTTCTCTGATCTTTATGATTTCTTTTCTTCTACTAAGCTTGGGTTTTGTTTGTTATTCTTTCTCTAGTTCCTTTAGCTGTAAGGTTAGACTGTTTATTTGAGATGTTCATTGTTTCTTGAGGTAGGACTGTATTGCTATAAACTTCCCTCTTAGAACTGCTTTTGCTACATCCCATAGGTTTTGGATCGTCTTTTTTTCACTGTCATTTGTCTCTAGGTTTTTTTTTGTTGTTTTTTTTTTTTGCGGTACGCGGGCCTCTCACTGTTGTGGCCTCTCCCGCTGCGGAGCACAGGCTCCGGATGCGCAGGCCCAGCAGCCATGGCTCATGGGCCCAGCCGCTCCACAGCATGTGGGATCTTCCCGGACTGGGGCATGAACCCGCGTCCCCTGCATCGGCAGGCGGACGATCAACCACTGCAGCACCAGGGAAGCCCTGTCTCCAGGTATTTTTTGATTTCCTCTGATTTATTCATTGATCTCTTGGTTATTTAGTAACGTATTGTTTAGCCTCCATGTGGTTTTGTTTTTCACGGTTTTTTTTCCCTTTAATTGATTTCTAATCTCATCGCGTTGTGGTCGGAAAAGATGCTTGATATGATTTCAGTTTTCTTAAACGTACCGTGGCTTGATTTGTGACCCAAGATGTGATCTATCCTGGAGAATGTTCTGTGTGCACTTGAGAAGAAAGTGTAATCTGCTGTTTTTGGGTGGAATGTCCTATAGATATCAATTAAATCTATCTGATCTATTGTGTCATTTAAAGCTTGTTTCCTTATTAATTTTCTGTTTGGATGATCTGTCCATTGGTGTAACTGAGGTGTTAAGGCCCCCCACTATTACTGTGCTACTGTCGATTTCCTCTTTTATAGCTGATAGAATTTGCCTTATGTATTGAGATGCTTCTATGTTGGGTGCATATATTTACAATTGTTATATCTTCTTCTTGGATTGATCCCTTGATCATTATGTAGTGTCCTTCCTTGTCTCTTGTAACATTCTTTATTTTAAAGTCCATTTTAGCTGATGTGAGTATTGCTACTCCAGCTTTCTTTTGATTTCCATTTGCATGGAATATCATTTTCCATTCCCTCATTTTCAGTCTGTGTGTGTCCCTAGGTATTAAATGGGTCTCTTGTAGACAGCATATATATGGATCTTGTTTTTGTATCCCTTCAGCGAGCCTGTGTCTTTTGGTTGGAGCATTTAATCCATTCACATTTAAGGTAATTATTAATTTTTTTTTTTTTTTTTAATTTTTTTTTTTTTTTTTTTTGCGGTATGTGGGCCTCTCACTGTTGTGGCCTCTCCCGTTGCGGAGCACAGGCTCCGGACGCGCAGGCCTAGCGGCCATGGCTCACGGGCTTAGTTGCTCCGCAGCATGTGGGATCTTCCCGGACCAGGGCACGAACCCGTGTCTCCTGCATCGGCAGGCGGATTCTCAACCACTGCGCCACCAGGGAAGCCCGCAAGGTAATTATTGACATGTATGTTCCTATGACAATTTTCTTCATTATTTTGGGTTTATTTTTGTAGGTCCTTTTCTTCCCTTGTGTTTCCCAGTTAGAGAAGTTTCTTTAGCATTTGTTGTAGAGCTGGTTTGCTGGTGCTGAATTCTCTTAGCTTTTGCTTGTCTGTAAAGCTTTTGATTTCTCCATCGAATCTTAATGAGATCCTTGCCAGGTAGATTAACATTGGTTGTAGGTTCTTCCTTTTCATCACTTTAAATATATCATGCCACTTCCTTCTGGTAGAGTTTCTGCTGAGAAATCAGTTGTTAAGCTTATGACAGTTTCCTTGTATGTTATTTGTGATTTTTCCCTTGCTGCTTTTAATAATTTTTCTTTTCTTTAATTTTTGTCTAATTGATTACTATGTGTCTCAGCATGTTTCTCCTTGGGTTTATCCTGCCTGGGACTCTGCACTTCCTGGACTTCAGTGGCTATTTCCTTTCCCATGTAAGGGATGTTTTCTGCTATAATCTCTTCAAATATTTTCTGGGTCCTTTCTCTCTCTCTTCTCCTTCTGGGACTCCTATAATGTGAATGTTGGTATGTTTAATGTTGTCCCAGAGGTCTCTTGGGCTGACTTCATTTCTTTTCATTCTTGTTTCTTTATTCTGTTCTGCAGCAGTGAGTTCCACCATTCTGTCTCCAGGTCACTTATCTGTTCTTTTTCCTCAGTTATCCTGCTACTGATTCCTTCTAGTGTATTTTTCATTTCAGTTATTGTATTGTTCATCTCTGTTTATTTATTCTTTAGTTCTTCTAGGTGTTTGTTCTTTAATTCTTCTAGGTCTTTGTAAAACATTTCTCACATCTTCTTGATCCTTGCCTCCATTCTTTTTCTGAGGTCCTGGATCATCTACACTAACATTATTCTGAATTCTTTTTCTGGAAGGTTGACTATCTTCACTTCATTTAGTTGTTTTTCTGGGGTTTTATCTTGTTCCTTCATCTGGTACATAGTCTTCTGCCTTTTCATTTTGTCTGTCTTTCTGTGAATGTGGTTTTTGTTCCACAGGCTGCAGGATTGTAGTTCTTCTTTCTTCTGCTGTCTGCCCTCTGGTGGAAGAGGCTGTCTAAGAGGCTTGTGCAAGCTTTCTTCAGTTCTTGGATCTTGATTCAAAGCTGGGAAAAAAATCTCATGAAAACTTATTTTTTCCTATAATGCATAACATGTGGATTTCTTGGCTTAAAAGGAGACTTTAAGAAGGCATGATTCTTTAATAATATACCATAGAGAAAATGTTCCTTAAAGTATGCTTTAAGATAAAAATAATCTAATTATGTATTTATGGATAGAAAAAGAGCTCTATGTGGTTAGCCTGGATCCAACTATGATAATATGATTTTCATAAAATTGGCACAGTTTACCACATGAGACCACAAATATTAGATTGCTCATCATAGGTGGGCTTTCTCTAAGATTTTAATCATGAACAGCCAATGACTGCATCAAATACCAATTAAGTTTTAAATCAAACAAGCTGTTTCCTATATTAAGTACAATTTAAGGAGACATCACATTTGATTCATATGTAAATATCTGGCAAAAATCCTAAAGCTACTTGTTGGCCCATTTTAAATCTTTGGTAGATGAGAACATATTTTGCCAATGTGAGAAGCTACTCAGTCTCATGGGTTTAGCGTTTTGATTCAAATCTAGAAAGCACTTTAGTTTTTGATATTGTTTACACTTAGCAAAGCACAATTTCCAGTTTCTACAAAAAAAAAAAAAAAAAAAATGGACTTAGATCCCTCTCTAAACAAAATAAAGAGAAATACTCAAAATATTTGGGGAGCCAAAAAAAGGAAAAACATAAGTCCCACAAATCTCTTTTTGGTGCATGAAGTATACATAACTTTAAAACGTCAGGATTTAGTTTCCCTAAATTTATGCCTGGATTTAAAGATCACAGGGAAAAATTTGGTTTAAAAATAAGTTTGAGGTTTTATTTCAACTATATTACTTATAAAATAATTCATGAAGACTGATGACTTCAAAACATAGAGTTGTGTCATCCTTTTCTAATTCATGTGAAACAAATGGAAACACTTTGAACATGTGTCTGTCTTTCATAATATTATGCATTTTTCCCATCCCCATAAAACCTCAAGCCATGTATAACATTATTCTTAACTAATGAAATTTTAGTCATCCAAACAAATTGAGACAACTACAAACTAAAAACTATAAACTAACTGAATGGATAACTTTTTTCACTTGACATTTTTCAAAATTAAGGTTAGCAAAACATAAATTGGGCGTATTTTCCCTAGGCTTCCACTATTCTAACCTCTATTTGTAAGGAATGAGAAATGAATGAAGAAATTCTTTCTTGCTCAAAGATTTACAATTAGGCAGTAACTAAGGCAGAATCAGTCATCTGTAGACACTCTGAAGTGTATAAACCTTTTAGTGAAAAGTGATGTCTCTGAGTGTTTATCTCGTTGGAATAAAAATGCATGTATCTGGATACAAGAACCTTAACTGTGGATATAGAATAATTGTAGACTTACTTTTTGAAATACAACATTCTTAGTGAAGAAATTCATATGCATATAAATAGATGGTGAGCAAAAGAACATGTGGTTCATGGTTAAAAAAATATTGTTCTTGTTTCATATTTGAGGATGACAACCATAGATAAACACAATTTGCAGCTTTTACTCCCCCAGTTCAGTAAAATATTTGGTTTGTTAATTTTTAAAAGACACTTTATACAGAAGCCTCTAATGGAGAATATTTTACAAAATAAAATTTTCAAAAATGTTCTCAATTTTATTTGTCTAGCAAAGCCTGACTCTTTTATAAGTTGTAATTACCAACACTTTTGAACACAGTTAAATCTAAAAAAAAGAATCCCCACACATATCACCTGAATTTGAGAAATTTTCCCAAATTAATTTTCATGGAAAATATATCATGTTGAAATATAAGTTGATGGATTTTTATAGAGTTAATATCCATTCTTTTAAAAAATTGTTCCTAGAGAACTGGTCAGTGAATTTTCATCTTCTGCTTTTAGGGCTGGACAATAATTCTTCTTTCTTATATACTGATTTTGTCCAATCCCATCCCAATAATTATTCCTCAATGAAATTTCACTTTCCTTTAAATATTGTTTTATACAATTCATTTCCAGAGAATTAAATAGCTATTTTTCCATTGATTAGAAAGAATGAGTATATATTTTTTCCAGTTTTTTTCACTTGATTTGTAAGATTTCTCTTGTGACTCATCTCAATATGCTAAAGTAGCTTATGACATTGGCCTGTTAAAATCTAAATACTTTAAAGCTTGAACAATATTTAAAATGAATAATTTTGCGAATTCCTTAGCTTTTAGAAAAAAACAAGGTAAAGAATTAGTATTTCAACTTTATATCAAACTGCCAAGGAAAGCCACTAGGCCTTCTCAAAACTGACCACTCTCCTCCTCCATGATTAAGATAAGATAGCTGACTTGTTAGTTCAGTTCCATTTTCAGATTTAGCGATGTCTTAATTGGAAAATTGCAAAACAATGTTGTCATGCAAGACTTCCAGGAGTACATCTGTTTCTAATGTATGGTGCATAATTTAATGACGAGACACTTCAGTGGTCTACCCATTGCAAATCTCAGTTATTAAATATGTCTGGAGCAAGACGTCTTTAAATAGAAGGCAGTTTTTTTGGTACATTAATTTTCTCACACTCAGAAGCAGAAAATGTAATTCTCACTGTCACTTTGTGTAAAGCTCTATTTACTTTAAAATGCTATTTACAGACTAAATGTCTTGTTCAAACTGATTAACTATAGTGGGATTTAAAATTTTTATAAAACCTATTTATTATGGTTAATGTTTTTAGAATTTTTTTCTTCCCTTCAGACTATAGTTTAAGAACTCTACCTAACTGGCAATAAAACGCAGGCTCTCAAGGAAAACCTTGAAAAAGACAAACCAACAGCATTCCAGAAGACACTGAAATTTTAAAATGCAAGACACAACTTGGTGTAGAGCTGGAAGTATAAACATAGAAGGTAAACACTTCTCCAAGAGATTAGGAATGGAGAGCCAAAGCCAAAATAACCGTCCCCAGACCACAATGGCCCAGTGGTTACCAACACCATTTTCAATGATTCAACTTGGCTAACCACATGCTTGCTAAGTAGCTTGGTATCCAACAAACCTTTTACAGTGCACTAGATATAATTATATGTGGTTAAATGTGGTTATCCTGTTTAGAACTTGTCTGACCAGTATTCCAAAGAGATAACGAATGTTGATGATAATCTCATATCTTACTAGGTAAGGGAAAAATATCCCACTAAAGAACTACAAATAGAAGAACTTTTGTTAAAATTGTTAAAATACTATTTATTATCAGCCTCCATTTTCAGTTATAGAGAGATAGTACCTTGAAACAATTAACTCCACTCTGCATTTAGAATGTCAAATAACTCTTATATTTACATTTAATCCTATCCTAGAGTTGAAAAAATATTTCCCTGTGAGATCTTTTTTTTTTTTCAGAAGGTAATCATGGAATAAATAAGACTCTCCAGCATAATGTAATGTAAAGACTTTGAAGAGAGCTTTAACATTAAATTAATGACTTTATATGATTGTGACATAATCTTACAAGAAAAGTGTTAGAACTTTTAACCCTTGAGTCATTGAAGACTACTGCAATCAGAGGTTTCTGAAGAAAAATCACGAGAAGACAGATGAAATGACTTTAGAGATTCATTTTGTCCTTGTTTCTCTAATTCAGGCTCTATCTCTCCTATTTTGAAGGGCATCATAATGATATCCTACATATATTGTTGCTTCTCAGATACCTATGACATATAGTTTTTCTGTAATCAGATCTTCCCCAACAATTTAATATTTTCCTGATCTCCTTTGCCTGACTTCCAACTGCTATGTACACAGAAAATATTACATATAAATCTTTAATGAATGACTGAATTCTTACTTTAGGAACTTAAGTTTGCTGGGAAAAATGCATAACAAGTTCTTCAATGAAATTTAGATTTATTTTTAAAATTATTTTCTTATTTGTATTACTACTAAAGATATAAATTTGGATATTGTCAGCATGTAGATGGTGTTTAAGCCAGTATTTGGATGCGATCTTCAAGGAAATGAGTGTAAGTAAAGAATAAGAACATCAAATATTGAGCTCAGGAGCACGGCAATGAGAATCAAAGAGATGAGGAGAAGCCAGCAAAGGAGACTGGAAAAGAAAAATGAGTGAGGTGGCAGGAAAAAGCAAACTGTGTGGTGACTTACAAGCTAAATGAAGCCAGCCAGTCAAGGAAGATGGAGTGATCAACACTGTCAAATGATACTGTGAGGTCAAGTAGCATGAGAACCCCAAAACTGGCCACTTGTCTAGCTGTATGAAGGTTATTAGTAAGCTCAACAATATCATTTTTTGGTGGAGTAGTGGGGGCAAAAGCCCAACTTGAGTAGATTAAGGAGACTGGTAAAATAAAAATTGGAGAAGCATACACAGTCATCTCTTTTGAAGAGTTTTACTGTAAAGGGGAGCAAGGAAATGCGATGGTAGTTGGCAGGGGAAGTATGGTTAAAAGAAGTTCTTGTTTATGCATAGTAGTCTGTATCTGTTACTCCCAAACTCCTAATTTATCAACCTCCCAGGCTCCCTTTCCCCTTTGGTAACCATAAATTTGTTTTCTATGCCTGTGAGTCTGTCTCTGTTTTGTATATAGATTCATGTGCATTATTTTTTTTAGATTCCACATATAAGTGCTATCACGTAATATATGTCTTTCTCTGTCTTACTTCACTTAATGGGGGAGCTATATTCAATACCTTGTAAAAACCTATAACAGAAAATAATCTAAAGTATATACATATAATCGAATCACTTTGCTGTACACCTGAAACTAACACAATATTGTAAATCAACTATATTCCAATGAAAAAAACATAAAAAAGATAAGTTCTTGTTTAAGATGAGAGAAATAATAGCACAAAAATAATCAAGAAGAGAGGGAAAATAATAATATAGGATAGAAAGGAGAGAATTGATGGAAAAATGTCCCTGAGTAGATATAAGGTGTTTAGTATCTAGGCTACAAGTTGAGGAACTGTATTTAGAAACATGGAAGGAAGAGTATGCAGATGCAGGACCCAGTACGTGGGGAATATGGAGGTGGAGGCCAACGGAAATTCTCTTCAGATTGCTCTAAGGTGTTATAACCTGAGAGTGAGTGTGGGAAAGGAGGTTTTGAGGAAAGAGGATAAGGTATGAAATTTTTTGGAAGAAAGTAGAATTAGCAAACTAGAGGTAGGTCTTATGACTGCTTGACACTTGGTTTGAACATTATTTTAAAAGTTGCCACTAGTTTAAGAAAATCTATTCTCAAGATCAGAGAACTTTAAGAAGCCTAACTCTACTACAGCATTAGAGTCTGAATTCCTTTTATTTCTGTTTGATTATAGAACATTTTAGACATATACAAAGTAAAGGAAATACTGTAATAAGTGCTTATGCATCCAGCATCCAGTTTCAACCTAAGGTCAAACATCGTTCTCTCTCCTTTCTCCTTAAGTATTTTATTTTTTTGTGTGCTAGGCGGGCCTCTCACTGTTGTGGCCTCTCCCGTTGCGGAGCACAGGCTCCGGACGCGCAGGCTCAGCGGCCATGGCTCACGGGCCCAGCCGCTCTGCAGCATGTGGGATCTTCCCAGACCGGGGCACGAACCCGTGTCCCCTGCATCGGCAGGCGGACTCTCAACCACTGCGCCACCAGGGAAGCCCTCTCCTTAAGTATTTTAAAACAGCCTGTGTGAGTGTGTGTGTAATATATACTCTACATCATTTTATTTAATCTGTAAACATTTCAGTATGTATCTCTTAATGACAGATACTTGTTCTTACAAACATTCCACTTTCATACGTAAAATATAAAGACAATAATTCTTTATCATTAAATACCCATTCCTTGTTCATATTTCCCTGATTTATTTGCTTTAATTGGGATCCAATTACAATAGTAGCTTGTAATTGCATAATTTGGTTTTCAAATATCTTTACTTCTATAAATTCCCATCCATCTGATTATATTTCTATAAAACTTTTTGGTTATCATTGTAGAAGAAACCGGTTTGTTCATCATACAGAGTTTACAACACTCTGGATTTTGCTAATTACATAACTATGGTGGGTTTAATATGTTCTTCTAGCCCTTTAATTTTTTATCAATTGATAGTTAAATCTAATGGTTTGATCATATTCAGGTTTGATTGGGCAATTTGTTACAGGTGGTATTATGTAATCAGATAAGGAGTTACGTAATACTGTCTCTCTGTTTTCAGCCATTTATAATTGCTTAGATCTATTAATTTAGTTGGAGATTCAAATTTTTGACATTCTACCACTTCTTCATCATGTATTAGCTGAAATAATCCCACAGAGTAAAATGTCACCTTATAACAAGTTTCTCACCCTGAATTATAGTTCATATAGAAAAGACTTGAAAAACAATCTTGATTATTTTCCATTACATGGAAGTTTTCAAAATGGTCAATTGGTTCCCTAGCATCTTCATAGGTCACCTACTCATGTTTATTTTAGTGTTGTAATAAACCCATGGATGTAAAGAAGTCTGATACATTTCTATCTGTTGCCTTATTTTTAATGATTTCTAAATTTCTTCTCTTTGACTACTGTTAGGCTATGCAAATTTGCTTGACCTCTGTCTTTTTGACCTCTGTCTTTACTGAACCAGATAATAGTTTTCAGACGCTGAAAGAATAATTTCTCAAAATTTTGTGCTATTCACTATGCAATGGCTACAAATATGGACCATTTAAAAATTTAATCTGCATGATAACACTTTTCAATTACTTTGTCTAGACCAAACTACAGCCAGTGGGCTAACCACCTGGTTTTGTAAATACAATTTTATCTGAACACAGCCACACTCATTTATTTGTGTACTGTTTATGAGATTTGATAGAACCTCCAAGTGGAGTAGTTGCACATAGACTATAAAGTATTTATTTAAAGTTCCACAAGCTTTAAATATATACTATCTGGTCTTTTACAGAAAAGTTTGTTGATCCATGATCTAGGCAATTAACTTCATAAATCATGCCTTTATTTTAGTGTTTGCCAATTACTTGATGTAAATGCCCAGACCATTCAAATTCCAAGACACCAACATGATAATCACTAAAGGCAGAGCTGGGAAGAAATGCACATCAACACATTGTTATTTCTAGTTTTACTATATACTTATGAATGGCATAAGTAACTTCAACAGCACAGATAATAGCAAACTGTAGTGAAATATTAGGAATTGATGAATTTTAAGAATGCATTCCTTTTTTAAAAAATTATTTAGTTATAAGTCCATACAATTTAATCTTTAGTAATGGCTTTGTATAACAACCTGCTCACAAGGGTACTGAGAATTTTAACAATCGGCTTTCAAAAATTGATGTAAGGTGGCTCCAGTTCATTGCTTCTTACATCCCACTAACCACCTCTTTAGTTGAAGCGTATAAACTTTGATTTTGTACCCCTAGTGGAGATACATCACTGCCCTGTTGATAGTAATATATTATTGTCTGGCAATTCAGCTATGAATTAACAGCCTCAAACATTAAGCCTTACACAGAAAAATTTAAAAACCCAAATACTTTAGTATGATTACATTTTAAGACTATATGCAGTCATAAAGGTGCCTCTTGTAGAAAAAGAACAATTTGGCTACCTCCAAATGGTCTTTGAGATTTGAGAAGACTTGGCTGAAAGGAGGTATTGATGAATTTAAGAAAAAAATCAACATGTATTAAGACTTTGAAATGCTCTTTTTACCAGCTGGTTACCATATGCACTTCACCACAGGTCCAATCATAAGTGGTTTACTGGGGTCAGAATGAAGGCTGTGGGGCATAAGAGTGATAGACCCACCTTCTGCCAAATGACAAACATCACTGGTTTATCAACGAACTTACACCTTCAGAGGTTGGTCACAGCCTGCCACCTCAACATGGAGCTTCAAGCACATCACTAGTACTTAATTATAACTGAATATAAGATGAAGCCCTTAAGCCATCTCTGGTGTAATAGCTCACAGACTTTTACATATATATTTTTATCTGTTTTCAATATGCTGTAGATTTTTTAAGAATTTTGTATAGTTCCAGAATAACTTTTGAAAAATCTTAAGGTTCTCTTGATAGAAATACAATAATGCTCAGAGTTCCTGAATTGCAACATCAGGCAGGTATAGATGAGAACATGCAGACAGTGCACCTAATATTATGGAAATGCAGAGCACAATTGGAACTTGCAAGTGGAAACATCACTCCAATCTATCATAGGCTTGATTTATGGTAGGCATCCTTGAATCTAGCCAAATATCCCTCTACCTGTTAAACGTATTAGACCAAAGATTTGGGCTGAGATAAAGAATTAGAAAGTTCATACCCTGGCTATATTTTTAGTAATATTCATCAGACAAAATGTGAGAAACCTTTCCACATTATGGCTTATGATCCAGGAAAATCAAGGGGCAGTACCATCATTCTGAAGACCTGAGAAAGTGGGTTTCTTTGATCAAAAAATGAATGAGACACTAAAATATGGTCATAGAAGAACTTAAGGCAGGGAGATGCTCAAACCCTCCCAGAGTCTGCCATTCAGTCCAGCACCTGAAAAGAAATTATTCTGTTACAAAGGAATTACCATGTGAATGGTGTTTCCGCACAATTTCTGCATATGCTGCCTTGCATTTTTATCAAGACGACAAACATACACCAGCGTGAGAAAGCAGGTGCCTTTTTCCCCCATATCTTTTGAACATCAGTATTTCCCAGCAGTTAACTGCATGTGATAATGGCCAGAGCACAGAAACGTTTTGATTTAGATCCAAACTCTTCACCCAGAAGCAGCTTTTTGTTGTATATTTTAAGCTTGGAGCTTTTGATCCAGATTTCATTATATGGCAGATCATTTAAATAAGAAGGCAAGGAAGCTGATTGAGGGGGAACTTCGTAAGATGTTGGAGTCTCAAAGAATATTGCAGCTCAGAGGAATTTCTTTTTTTTGCATCAAATTCAGATCCCACCTACTGAGTTAAAGCAATTAATTATTAACCACAGACATATTAAAATTACAAGATATCAGGCTGACAGCACATTGCAAGGAGCCTTCAAATCGCGATTTCCCAACCTAATGATGATGATAAGATAGGACTGAATGGCAAATTGCTGTTGCTTTCTGTTGAAAATTTGGAAGTGCTGTGTCCTGATCACTTGTTATAGAGAACTGCTATTCATTCAGCAGCACTCCTAGCAGAAATAAACCCAGGGTCTGGTGTGGTGGCAGCTGAGATGTTAATTCACAAGCCAGCAAGCCGAGAGAAGCTGCTAAGTGGCACAGTGGGTTAATGACACACTACAGTGCTTCACCATGGGAGACATATGGGTTGAATTCTGGCATTGTTCACAAGTGAAAATTGGTTTACCCATCTTAGATTGGTCCCTGGTGGACAGTTGTCCTTGTCCTAGACCTCCTCAGATGCTGTCCTAATTTTCTGCACAGGAGAGGCTCAAGTTTGGAAGGTCAGGAAGGTTACTTACATGAGTGCAATTGGTTTGTCAGAGTCAGAGGAGGAAATGGGCCCAATTTTCTCCTTTTAATCCAGTCCCTGCCAGTACCTCATTTTCACAAGCATGAAAATCCACTCAGGGCAGCAAAAGAAAGGCAATAAACAAGGTCAATTTCCTTTCTGATAAAACTATATCCCCAAAGAGCTAAGAGGGCTTAGCATCAGTTTATTAAAAATGGGATATTTGTTTGCAACAGGACTTGCCCTTAGTTGAGGATCATGGAATTAAAAGCTTTAGATAACATATAGTTATCATATAGTCAAAAAGATATACATTTGCTAGAATAATTGTACAAGAAATGACTGTGTGTAACTTTTCTTATTATGATATTCATGCTCTTAGTAACAAGACAATGTGTACAATATTAGTAATAATTTTCTAATGCATTTTAGAAGACAATTTTTTTCAGCTTAAATAAGAACCTTTCCTTTAAGAGAAAGGCATTCATTTAACTTACTCCCCCATGGGAAAAATCACCAAGAATAGACATTTAAAAATTGCAAATAAAATAAAATGATGAGAGAAAAAGAAATTTATTTAAAAACCTCATCCATAAGGAACTCAAAGGGGAAACAGGAAATTACAAAAGTGGATAATACTAAATTTTTCTAATTCAGAAAATAACAAAAGATATGGAATAGAAACTAAAGCATGGAGTGAAGAATGGAATGAAATATTGAAAAAAAGGATTAGGGAGAAATATCTAGGACAAAATAAGGTTTAACATTTAATGAAAATTAGAGGTAAATATCTATAGAAGACTTTTTAAACTGACATACAATGAAAAATAAAATGTTGAAACAGTCTTTGTGGATTTCAAGCTGTTCAGATATTTTCAGCCTCAATAATCACTATTTTCTGGGATTAATAGTCTTTGTGGATTTCAAGCTGTTTAGATTTTCAACCTCAATAATCACTATTTTCTGGGATTAATAGTCTTTGTGGATTTCAAGCTGTTCAGATATTTTCAACCTCAATAATCACTATTTTCTGGGATCATTTAATACACTCTTTCATAAATTCTGCCTTTAACCAATTATTCCTTCTCAATCGTAGTTTTTAAACTTTTAACTGGTATTGGGAATGGCTCATTGATTCAATATTTGAAGAATACACACAGTAGGAGACACTTCAGAAAGAAGAATCAAATGGAAGATGAGAGATTTACAAGCATCACACTGAAGTAGAAAATGGAAGAAAAGTTCAAATGCAAAATTATTTGTTTGAA
Source organism: Kogia breviceps (assembly GCF_026419965.1). NCBI lineage: Eukaryota > Metazoa > Chordata > Mammalia > Artiodactyla > Physeteridae > Kogia > Kogia breviceps. The sequence goes on from NC_081317.1 coordinate 85,608,466, forward strand.
AAAATAATTACTTTTAATTAACTTTTTCCACCAGCCATGATCCCTAAAGATGATAGATGCATCCAGCCCATATTTTCCTTTCTTTGGAACTTTGGCTCATGCTCTCTAAAAACAGTCAACTTCATGAAGCAAACACTATCCATTATTCACATCCAAAAAGACTCATTTCCATTGGAGTATAGTTGATTTACAATGTTGTGTTAGTTTCAGCTGTACAGCAAAATGAATCAGTTATACATATACATATATCGACTCTTTTTTTAGATTCTTTTCCCATATAGGCCATTACAGAGTACTGAGTAGAGTTCCCTGTGCTGTATAGCAGGTTCTTATTAGTTATCTATTTTATATATAGTAGTGTGTATATGTCAGTCCCAGTCTCTCAATTTATCCCTCTTTTAGTAGTTCATGGTCAATTTTGTCCCTCAATTCCCACTCCCATTCCTATACCAACAGCAAGTTTCCAAATGAACTTTCAAATTCCTCTTCTCACATCAGTTTCACCCCTCTTTGGATTGTCTCCACCCTCTTGGCCCATTCAAATCGAATCCATTTTTATTCCCTTCCCAGAAAGGCTTCAATGACACCTTTGGTCCACAGTGGTCTCTTAATCTTGTAACAATTAATTTATTAGGAATTATAAAACAGCCAAAATCTGCCTTGGAATTTCCTATTTGACTTTATATGATTATGAATTCTTTGTGTGTCTTTGTTTAGTCTCCTCAAATAAACTTTAAGATTAAGAAAAACACAGATACACGAAGTAGTTTTTCAATAAACATTTTGAGATTATATTTCTCTTTTGACTTTACATATTTATTTTGATATACCAGAATAGCTAGCACACTGCCTTGCCCAGAGGAGTAACTTAATAAATATGCTTGAATGAATGTTCACCACAAAATAATTACAACTTCTTTTTCTTTGTTAAGATTATCCTCCCCAGTTCTAATAAGATATTTAAAACCTTCATAAAACTTAAATGAAACACAAAGCAGAATCATTTAATTCTCTGCTATTAATCTGATGATGACAGATTTTAAAAGTAATAAGACTGCATTTTGATTTTAAAATACTTCAATACTTTGAAAATTATGATATAATTCAAGTGCAATTTTGGATTCTTTCAAAACAAATTGTGACAAATTTAAAATTCTTTAAAACTCTCCAAGACCTTTTCTACACAGAGCATAAGAGCAGTTTCTACTTAATTTTAGGCATAGTAGAATGCCAATTAGAAACATTTATGTATCAAAGTACTTGGAAAGACAACATGGCCTAAATATATCCAAAGTTTAGATTATTTTAAACACTGAGGTGTTAAGAACCTGGAGCTCCATACTGGTGGGACATTGGTCCATTTTCATTCTTCTGGTGCAAGTAATTTTGAATAGAATAAATAGGGCAACTAATCGTAGAAGAATAATTTTTACTGGAATAAAAGAATGTTTGAAGGACTACATATCCATCCCTTTTCTATGTTTTTGTCTGCTAATGTTGAAAAACTAATCAAAGCAGGGAAATTACCATCTGCCTCCCCACTTTCTCTTACCTAGTTTAGAACCATTCAGTCTATTTCTTCTAACATACAGGAAAATCATCCTTTTATAACATGCTCAGATTTTTGACGAGGATAGAGTGCTATCCCTGTCTGTCTCAAGCTTTAAGGCTTCTGCTTCAACATCCAATCTTAGAATCTTCAACTTCATCATATTTCCCCACAAGACAGACAGACAGAGACAGACAGACAGATGGACACACACACACACACACACACACACACACACAAGAAACAAAGTAGAAATAACTGAAGGAAGAAAGGAAGAAGCTCAAGGGGGAAAGGGGTGACCACTAGTGGTACCAACACATTTTGGGAGATGTATCCACAAGTGCAGCACTGTAGCTGGGGACAGAAGGCAGAAGACTGAGAACACATAACTCTGTCTTTGGGCAAACACTTAGTCTGGGTGGATTGCTTCAAGAATCTGTTGTCATAAACAAAAAAATGCAATAACAACAATGAAATGAGCTATAAAATTTCTGCAAAACAAGGAAAAATAAATATTATTTGAAATGAGTTTCTATCACCAAGATTACCAACCAGTGTACTGGAGCACATCTAGATGCTGCAGACAGACTACAAGTGGCTGAAGTGTATTCTTCTCAGCTCTCAAAGTAACCACGCAGAGCCTGACATATAGCTGGAACCCATGTAGCAGTCCCATCAATTTGCCCTGGTTCAAATGTCCCTTATCTACATTTGTGAAGAATGATGCCAGAAAAAAACAAAAGTATAATGAAATTATTTACTACCCTCAGTAGTAACCAAGTTGACATGATTTCTATGAAAAAGCAAAAAACTGTTAAGTTTTTAATATCTATATTTGTTTATATCACCATCCATTCAAACAGGAGGTTTCTGAATCAAGAGAGGTTATTACTGACAGTAATAACTATATCAGTTCTCTACACACCAATTTTTTTTTCCTTCTTCTGGGGTCATGCTCTATGGACAGGCTGGCATGTATGGGTCATACAAGAGGAGAGGAGCCCTGAAATTAGGAATCAAGGATTTAATGTACTGCTGTCCTGTTAACATCCTGCCTTTCTGAGAAGAGAAATGAATCTCCCTAATGCAAACAAATTCTCCTCGGGTAGAGAAAGAGAAGATCCCTTGGGTAGAAAAGTAATGGTCTCTAGATGAGCTGTAAGACAAGTGTCTCCAGGTTTACATCTCCATGTACCCAAGGCTCCATGTTTCTTTCCCCTTTGGAATGTGAATACATACTTTGGGGACCTAAACCTCTCTAGAGTTCTCACTATCTTTTCAGACACTTTAACTTCCAAGGCTTGTCTATTAACCCACATTCCAGTTTTCCTTGGTTAGAGGGCCCTAACCTTGCAGAAACATGAAAACGTTCACTTTTTTGGCAAAAGAAAGGGGAAGAAAATAAACTGAGCTAAAAAGATGCCAGAATGCAATGAAAGAGGGGTTACAACATCTGGATTATAATAATCAAGTTTTAAGAGAAAATTTTTAATCTGAATGAGAAAACCTACAGAACACAATCAAAACTGTGTGAATCAAAGCAGTCATGTGGTATTAAATATGGGAAGGCACTGAACACAATACAGAAGATGAAAGCAGTGAGCTGATGCACTGTGAGAAGAGAGCCTTGAGGAACATGAACATGTATGGGAAGAAGAGAACTGAAAGGATCTCAAGAAAGAATGTCCAGAGGGCTGGAAGAAAATCAAGGAATTTGTAGTGTCACAAAATAGTGGAAAACTTTAAGAAGGAGCAGGAATGTTAAATATTCTTTTAAGCAATTTAACAGTGGCAAAATGTTGCTAAGAGGTCAAGTATTGGGTTGGCCAAAAAGTGCCTTTGGTTTTTAAGTAAAAACAAAAGACACATTTTTCATTTTCACCAAGAACTTTATTGAACAATGTATTCACCCTTTTGTTCCACTACCTTCTGCCATTTTTCAGGCAACTGCATAATTCCATCTTCCCAAAACTTTTTATTTTTTGAGCAAATAACTGTTCCAAGGGCCTTTTACAGTCTTCCATGGAATGGAAGTTTTTTCCATTAAGAGAATTGTGTAAAGACCTAAATAAATGGAAATCCAAAGGTGCAATGTCTGGTGAATATGGCGGATGAATCAGAACTTCCCAGCCAAGCTGTAACTGTTTTTGCCTGGTCATTAAAGAAACATGCGGTCTTGCATTATCCTGATGAAAGATTATGCATTTTCTGTTGACTAATTCCGGACGCTTTTCATCAAGTGCTGCTTTCAGTTGGTCTAACTGGGAGCAGTACTTGTTAGAATTAATCGTTTGGTTTTCCAGAAGGAGCTCAAAATAGAGGACTCCCTTCCAATCCCACCATATACACAACATCACCTTCTTTGGATGAAGACTGGCCTTTGGTGTGGTTCATTTCACTTGCCCCACGATCTCTTCTGTTCCACATTATTGTACAGTATCCATTTTTCATTTCCTGTCACAATGTTTTAAAAATGGAACGTTTTCATTACCTTTAAGTAGAGAATCACAGCAGAAATATGGTCAAGAAGGGTTTTTTTGCTTAACTTATGTGGAGCCCAAACATCCAAGGGATGAACATAACCAAGTTGGTGCAAATGATTTTCAAAGCTTGATTTGGGTATTTTGAGTATGTTGGCTATCTCCCACATGGTATAATGTTGATTGTTCTCAATGAATGTCTCGATTTGATTGCTATCAACTTCAACTGGTCTACCTAGCCTCGGAGCATCATCCAGCGAGAAATCTCCATCATGAAACTTCACAAACCACTTTTGACACATTTGATCAGTCACAGCACCTTCTCCATATGCTGCACACATCTTTTTTTTGCATTTTGGTTGTGTCTTTACCTTTCTTGAAATAATAAAGCATAATATGCCGAAAATGTTGCTTTTTTTCTTCCATCTTCAATATTAAAATGGCTACACAAAAATTCATCAATTTTTTAAGTCTTTCTTTAGATGCATGTTAATATGACAGCTGTCACATAAAAATCTAACCAAAGTGTTTTGCGGTACGCGGACCTCTCACTGTTGTGGCCTCTCCCGTTGCGGAGCACAGGCTCCGGACGCGCAGGCTCAGCGGCCACGGCTCACGGGCCCAGCCACTCCGCGGCGTGTGGGATCTTCCCGGACCGGGGCACGAACCCATGTCCTCTGCATCGGCAGGTGGACTCTCAACCACTGCGCCACCAGGGAAGCCCCAAACCAAAGTGTTTTGAATGAAGTTAAAAACAACTAAGCACTACTAGAGCCATCTTATGGAAAAAAACAAATGAAACTTTTGGTCAACCCAATAAAATAAATAATAAGATACTGGCTAAAGACATTCATAGGAAGGTGAAGTACAAGATGGAGTCAAGCTCTTTGAGAAATGACTGGATGACACTGAAGGAGTGATACAAATTTAATTTTTGAATGTAATTAAGCTATTAAGAAACAGGCAAGAGTAGGTAAATAATTAGAAAAAGAAACTGTGTTGTGCTGAGATGTCTGAAAATGCATAAATGTTGCTGACTGTGTACTTCAGAGTAAGGGTCCTGAGAAGGGCTGGAGCTGGTATAGGGAGGAAGGGGCAGGAGGAAGAATCCTTCTTCTGTAAGCCAGAAAGAGGAAATGCCAGGCTGATATGTTTTTAGGTTCAAAGGAAGAATTCTGAGAGACTTATTTGCTGATAGTTTTATTTTCTCCATGAATTAGAAAGTGGGCCAAGAGGGACAAAATGGAATCATAAGAAGAGTAGATAACTATCGAAATAGATGTGATAGAGAATTGAAGAGGGAAGCTTAGAGAAAACAAGGAAACATTGCTAGGCAGCAATAAAGTTGGAAACCACTGTGTGATTTTTTAAAGCAGTACTCAGAAACCCAGGAATGGGAATAAAGAAGATGAACTGTTACGGTGTTCAGTATTGGTGTGTCTCAAGGCATTTGTGACAAACAGACAATGGGTAAACAGACATAAGGATACTGGCAAGCAAAAAGGTTGATATTATAAATTTTCATGAGGCAATTTTGTTCCCCAAAGGACATTTGATAATGTCTGTAGACATTTCTGATTGTCATAACTTAAGAGGGGCTACTAATAGAATAGAGGTGTTAGTTTAAACTATAGCCCTGATATTAACTTTAGTACAAAAAATTGGCCGTCACTCTCAACAGAATTGCCAGAGGGCATGAGGTGTTCCCACCCAACTTTAGGCTTGCCCTGACATTCTAAAGGAATTCCTTAGCTAAAAGAGATACTAGACCTTCCAAAATTGGTCTAAAAGGTAGTTAAGGAAGAAAGAAAGGTGAACCCACTTCATAGATAAGATTTCCCTACTCTCTGAGCCTCTCTCTTCTGATTATGATCTTTGTAGAAAGACTTGTACTTCTATACACCAGTGGAGTTTTTGATGAATTTCTTTATCACCAAAGATCATGATTTTTTTTGTTGCTTTTGCAGATTAAAAGTCACAGTTCATTTCTGTTGGATGAACCTCTGTTATACCATCTGAAGGGTTTTGGGGAAAAAACCCAACAATGGCATATTCTTCTAAAGACAGAAAAAGAAACATAGTATTACTCATTCAACATGAGAGCTATTTCTAAGGCAGAATTAATATAGCATAATTTCACCAATTTACTTTTTTACACTAAAACCATAGTTCATTATTTTATACATTGAGGCACTTTAGAACCTCTCATATGCTTTTACTCTATCACTTACTAGCTGGCAATTACTACTTCATTTTTGGTCTTTATGTTCTTAAGAATTTGAACTCATAAAACAACATTGTTCTTATAATTGTGTAAAAACCACAGGAAAAGAAAAACTCCCTGTCTTTATCAAGCCCCACTTGTGAACAGTTTTACATTTATTATGCTTATTATACTTTAATGTGTTTTAAAATTAAGGTGGAATTGCATGTTCTTTTTGGAAAAGGGGGAGAAATCAAGAAATCATTCTCACTGAACTACATTGGGAACACACATTAAGGGGTTTTTAAAAAATTAAAGCAACTCCCCATGTTGCAGAAAGAAGTTTAAAAAGTGTCTGAACTAGAGCTAAACCACGTGTGGACCATGCCCAGACAGAATGGAGAGATGCTATACCATGCCTGCCTGGGGTGTCCCCAGGGCCAGTTAATGGGAGAAGAGTAAAAGGACATAACAAAAGGAGGATGGTGTCACTTGGAAAAGCCTTTGTACTGTGGTTAGGTCAGGGTTAAGTTCAGTGCTATGAGGAATCCCTATAAGCCACGTCAGTGGACGGTTCTAACAAAGCTGATAGAAGAGAGGTGAAAGCCTAAAAGTTACAAGTTACACAGTGAAATAGGTATCAATATGTATAAAACTATGACCTTTTAAAGCATTCTGAATGCTGAAAATGTTGAAGAGGGAACATCAGAAATAGTCTTTGCAAAAGCCAGTTACTCATCAGTAAGCCTGGAGATTTTATAAGATATATCCAATGAATGCTGACTCTCTGCAAAGGGGTCCTTCTCAAATGAGTCACTTACATAATTTTCCCTCCACATCAGGAGCACAGTCTTAAAAAGGAGAAAGGCCCACTAGAAAAATCTTATAGGTAGCATGTTAAGATTATGTGGGCAGGGCACACTGTTGAGAAGAGTGAATTTGAATATATAAATAACTGATCTTTGTAACATAATTTTAAAAGAAGACTACATTTATCCTTAGGACTATGAATTTTGCCTAAAGTGTATGAAAAATTCAACATACATCAATGTAATAGTCAAGAAATATTTGTTGATTTCTTCTTTGATTGACATTAATACAATGTCTAGAAATGTCCTAGGAAACGTAAGTATGAAGTGTACACAATCATATCTTTAATAAGTGAGAGAAATAGGTATTAAACAAATGGTAGCAGAGGTAACTGTTACATTATAGGTATAATCAACGTCATGAGGAAAAAACACAGTCTACTTCACCTAATTTAGAATTATAAGCATGAATTACTATCAAATCACCAACTGCATTCTTCACAGAACTATAACAAGAATTTTAAACTTGTATGGAAACACAAAGAGCCCGAATAGGCTAAGCCATCTTGAGGAAGGAAAACGGAGCTGGAGGAATCAGTCTCTCTGACTTCAGACTATACTACAAAGCTACAGTAATCAAAACAGTATGGTACTGGCACAAAAACAGAAATATAGATTAATGGAACAGGATATAAAGCCCAGAAATAAACCCATGCCCACATGGTGAATTAATATGCAACAAAGGAGGAAAAAATATACAATGGAGAAAAGACAGTCTCTTCAATAAGTGGTGCTGGGAAAATTGGACAGCTACATGTAAAAGAATGAAATGAGAACATTCTCTAACACCATACATAAAAATAAACTCAAAATGGATTAAAGACCTAAATGTAAGATAGATACTATAAAACTCCTAGAGGAAAACATAGGCAGAACACTCTTTGACATGAATCTCAGCAGTAGGTTTTTGGATCTGTCTCTTAGAATAATGGAAATAAAAACAAAAATAAACTAATGGGACCTAATTAAACTTAAACGCTTTTGCACATCAAAGGAAACTATGAACAAAAGAAAAAGACAACTTACATAATGGGAGGAAATATTTGCAAATGATTCAACTGACAAGGAAGTAATATCCAAAACAGATAAATAACTCAACTCAAAAAGCTCAATATAAATAAAACAAACAACCCAATTAAAAAATGGGTATAAGGGCTTCCCTGGTGGCACAGTGGTTGAGAGTCCGCCTGCCGATGCAGGGCACATGTGTTCGTGCCCCGGTCTGGAAGGATCCCACATGCCGCGGAGCAGCTGGCTCTGTGAGCCATGGCCGCTGAGCCTGTGCATCTGGAGCCTGTGCTCCGCAACAGGAGAGGCCACAACAGTGAGAGGCCCGTGTACTGCCAAAAAAAAAAAAAAAGTGGGCATAAGATCTAAATAGACATTTCTCCAGAGAAGATATACAGAGGGCCAAAAGGCACATGAAAAGATGCTCAACGTCACTAATTACTGGAGAAATGTAAATGAGAACTACAGTGAGGTATCACCTCACATAGGTCAGAATGGCCATCATCAAAAAGTCTACAAATAATAAATTGTGGAGAGGGTGTGGAGAAAAAGTAACCCTCCTACACTGCTTGTGGGAATGTAAATTGGTGCAGCCACCATGGAAAACAGTATGTAAGTTCCTTAAAAAACTAAAAATAAAGCTATCATATGATCCAACAATCCCACTCCTGGGCATATACCCAGAGAAAAACATAATTTGAAAAGATACATGCACCCCAATGTCTACAGAAGCACTATTTACAATAGCTGAGACATGGAAGCAACCTAAGTGTCCATCGACAGATGAATGGATAAAGAATTAAAGAATATACACACAAACACACACACACAACCGAATGTTACCCAGCCATAAAAAAGAATGAAGTAATGCCATTTGCAGCAACATGGATGCATCTAGAGATTATCTAAGTGCATCTAGAGATTATCTAAGTGCATCTAGAGATTATACTAAGTGCAGTAAGTCAGTCAGAGAAAGGTAAATATCATATGATATCACTTATATGTGGAATCTAAAAAAATGATACAAATGAACTTATATGCAAAACAGAAATAGACTCACAGACATAGAAAACAAACCTATGATTAAACAAACTTATGATTACCACAGGGTGGCGGGGGGAGAAGGATAAATTAGGAGTTTGGGATAACAGATACATACTATTATATGTAAAATAGATAACCAACAAGGACCTATTGTATGGCACAGGGAACTATACTCTGTATCTTTTAATAACCCAAAATGGAAGAGAATGTAAAAAATGAATACACACACACACACACACACACGTATCTGAATCACTTTATACCTGAAACTAACACAACATTGTAAACCAACTATATTTCAATAAAAATTTTTTAAAAGAATTATAAGCATGCTGTACATTATATGTGAGTATATGCCCATTCTCATATTGTGAGTTTTTAAAAAACAACTTCCTTAATAAATCCTGTGATTCCACATAACACTACTACTTGACGAGTATACCACCATCTTTATTCGAAAATGTTATGTTTCAAACAGTAATTAGGTTGTAGTTTGAGAACAAATTAAAAATCAGGAAAAAATTATAAGAGAATATCTTTGCCCTTTGTTTCCCCAATAAAAAAAGAATAATACAATTAATATACTTCAAGGTAGTTATGGCAGTGGAAAGCATATGTTGGCAGTTCTTCATTCAGAGGAAGTTTATAGAATATGGTCTTTACTTTGTGGTTTAGTGTCCTTATTTGAAATGAAATACAGAAAGGTCCAACAATAATCAGGCAGATTGCCATTGAGCCTGTAGCATTTCAAGAACCACAAAGGAAGAATGAGTCATTCCCATATACCCTGAAACCACAGTTTCATATCTACCAATGATTTTTATAGCACTTGGGATTCGTTAATAGCTCATTAAGATGATTTCAACATTTGAACCTCCCATTTACAATTGTTGATATTTCATTGCCCCAAAATGATTAGTTAGCCTAGCCAAATCTTGATTCATATCCTACCACAAAGGATCTCAATTTCCACTAACTTTTGCTGGTTTGCATTATTCTTAGTGATTGACTATTGCATTAACAGTTCCAATTTTCATCTTTACTTGCCCTGATTTAGTTAATAAAGACATGTAGCTAAGGCGGTGAATTTGGCAAGAGAGCTGTCTTTTAGGATCTGGACAGCATGGAAAGATTCCAGCGACGTGTTAAATTACACACAGGACTTTGAAGGGCCATGGCCATCCCTTGTCTAAAATCAGACAGATAGGAAAATTGAGACCAAATGGAGGAAGGCTTTATTTCAAATGAAATGATTTCAAGTCATGCTAATGTCTGGCGTCAATTTGAAATTCCTTAAATGAAACCACATGATTTCAGTACTAAACAAGGTCTATCACTTTTAATGATCCAAAAGAAACCTCTGACTGAAGTGCCATAGGGCAATTTAGTGAAAGTCTTAGAGCATTATTTTTTGTTTAAAACCAAGACATAGGAAGCAATAAATGATAATCAAGTATGGATGCTATTAATCACCTATATATCAATTCAGCATCAAAATAGGGTTAAAAAAATTAGTCATAGGAAGACCTAGGTAAGAATGGAAAGCCCTAGGGATAAAAAAAGTTAGTTTGAAGCTTATCCCTCTAATGTAGAGAAGAAAACAAAAATATAGGTAAATATATAAAACTGCCATTATTCATTGTACACAGTATCTGAGCTACACATTACTTTTAATAATGATGTCATCTTAGATTTATATGGTAATATGTCTCCAGAGAAGCAGAAATTCTCCTTTATACTGAGGAATACATTATTACCAATATTAGCAACCATGTTTATAGATGAAGATTTTAATGAATGAAAAATACATAATTTATCCAAGATCACACAATTCATCAGCATTAAAGGAGGATAAGAATCTAAGTTTGATTTATAATCAAATGTTCTATTCATGATTAAGAGTTCTTAACCTGGAGCCAAGAGCTTCAAGGACCTATGAACATTTGAAATTAAATGCAAAATGTCATCTATATGTATGTTTCTCCCCCTTTGGGAGAGGATCAGATTATCAAAAGGGGTCATGACATAAAAAATATTAAATACTACTTATTTGACTAAGCTACTTCTGTACTAGATTTCTCAAAAAAGGGACCATATTCATTCCCATAATAAATTTAAAGTTCAGCCAAAGTTTCTAAATGATATGTTAGTAGTTGGAATACATTAATGTAACTTAGTAAATAACTTTGCAGAGAACAATGCAGATGATGGGGGATGTGAATCCCTACTTAACTTTCACATGTTCTGACATTTATTCTTATCACATCACAGAATTCACATAGGCAAATGCTACACTTAAACAGTTAAATGAATTTAATTACATTCTGATTTGTAACTTTTAGTATATAATGAGAAATTCATCTCTTAAACTAAAATTGTTCAAAGAATGAGGCAATATTTTTCCCCATAAATGTATAACATCAAATTAGCTGGCTTTTACTTATGAGAACACAACCAAATTTGCTTTCTTTCCCATTTTATCTTTTGGAAATTTTGCACACACACATATACACACACACAAGTTCTCTAATTCAGAATAATAAAGCATTAAATTCATTTTATCTAATTTTCAGATTGAAATGTCATTCTATATTTGCATTTTTAATGCTAAAAAGTAAAAGTCAGAAACAATTTAAATATTGATTATCATGTACACATAAAGACAATTTGGATTTGTTTCTAAGTTGATTATATTTACTGTTGTGCCACTAGAAATAAAAAGGTACAGTCTTTACCTGAAAATTCATATTCCTTCAAATTGGGGTGTATCTATAGAGCATCCAAACTGAGAGCTTTGAGTCATTCAATCAATTCAATGAAACATCCTGTTTGACAATCTCTCTATAGACTTAATAAAAAATTTGGGGTTCATTTAAAATAATATGAGAGCCTTGCTATGTTATTCAAGGTAAAAAAAAAGCCACCAGCACTCAGTTGTATCAATACTTGATCTGGCCGAGGAATCGTACTTCACAACTTCCAAGGACTTCTCAGACTTGCATATAATTTTGGCACCAACTGATCTACAAGTCAACAGCCTGGAATCCATATGTTCCCACCTTAGATTTTGTATTAGAGATCTCTAAAATGCTTTTTCTCAAAATATAGGAAGTGTTTTGATGGCTATGATCATGAGGCTTGTCCAGGTTGCCACAGGAAGTATAGAGTAGTTCTGCTTATACATACACAGTTTACCTGCTAAGATACATCAAAGATATGAGACAGAAGTTTGTTGTCAGTGGAGCACAGGATTTGTTTATAAGTGGCTGCTGATGGATTTTTACTCCTGTCCCCAGGTAATGAAAAATGCAAAACATTCCTAGAGGAGGGGAGGAGCTTCAAGATGGCAGAAGAGTAAGACGTGGAGATCACCTTCCTCCCCACAAATACATCAGAAATACATCTACATGTGGAACAATTCCTACAGAACACCTATTGAACACTGGCAGAAGACCTCAGACCTCCCAAAGGCAAGAAACTCTCCATGTACCTGGGTAGGACAAAAGAATAAAGAGAGACAAAACAATAGGGATGGGACCTGCACCCATGGGAAGGAGCTGTGAAGGAGAAAAGGTTTCCACACACTAGGAAGACTCTTCGCAGGCAAAGACTGCAGGTGGCGGAGGGGGGAAGCTTTGGAGCCATGGAGGAGAGCGCAGCAACAGGGTGCGGAGGGCAAAGCGGAGAGATTACTGCACAGAGGATCAGTGACAACCAGCACTCGCCAGCCCAAGAGACTAGTCTGCTCACCCGCTGGGATGGGCGGGGGCTGGGGGCTGAGGCTCAGGCTTCGGAGGTCAGATCCCAGGGAGAGGACTGGGGTTGGCTGAGTGATGACAGCCTGAAGGGGATAGTGCTCCACAGCTAGCTGGGAGGGGTCTAGGAAAAGTCTAGAGCTGCTGAAGAGGAAAGAGACATCTTCTTGCCTCTTTGTTTCACGATGCGTGAGGAGAGGGGATTAAGAGCGCCGCCTAAACGAGCTCCAGAGAAGGGCGCGAGCCGTGGCTATCAGCATGGACCCCAGAGACGGGCATGAGATGCTAAGGCTGCTACTGCAGCCACCAAGAAGCCTGTGTGTGAGCACAGGTCACTATCCACACCTTCCCTCCCAGGAGTCTGTGCAGCCCGCCACTGCCAGGGTCCCGGGATCCAGGGACAACTTCCCCGGGACAACACACGGCACACCTCAGGCTGGTGCAATGTCATGCTGGCCTCTGCCGCCACAGGCTCACCCCACACCCTGTACCCCTACCTCCCCCTGGCCTGAGTGAGCCAGAGCCCCCAAAGCAGCTGCTCCTTTAACGCCATCCTGTCTAACCGAAGAATACACGCCTCTCAGGTGACCTACATGCAGAGGTGGTGCCAATACCAAACCTGAACCCTGGGAGCTGTGCGAACAAAGAAGAGAAAGGGAAATCTCTACCAGCAGCCTCAGGAGCAGCAGATTAAATCTCCACAATCAGCTTGATATACCCTGCATCTGTGGAATACTTGAAAAGACAACCAATCATCCCAACTTGAGGAGGTGGACTTTGGGAGCAACGATATATATATATATATATATATATATATATATATATATATATATATATATATATATATATATATATATATAAAAATTTATATATATATATTTATATATTTATATATATATTTATATATATACATTTATTTCCCTTTTTCTCTTTTTGTGAGTGTGTATGTGTATGCTTCTGTGTGTGAATTTGTCTGTTTAGGTTTGCTTTTCCCATTTGTCCTAGGGTTCTGTCTGATTTTTTTTTTAGTATAGTTTTTAGCACTTGTTATCATTGGTGGATTTGTTTTTTGCTTTGGTTGCTCTCTTCTTTCTTTCTTTTTTTAATTACTTAAAAAAGTTTTTTTAATAATTATTTTTTAATTTTTATTTTAATAACTTTACTTTATCTTCTTTTTTCTTTCTTTTTCTTCTGCATTTTATTCTGAGCTGTGTGGATGACAGGCTCTTCGTGCTCCAGCCAGGTGTCAGGGCTCTGCCTCTGAGGTGGGAGAGCCAAGTTCAGGACACTGGTCCACAAGACACCTCACAGCTCCACATAATATCAAATGGAGAAAATCTGCCAGAGATCTCCATCTCAATGCCAAGACCCAGCTCCACTCAAAGACCAGCAAGCTACAGTGCTGGACACCCTATGCCAAACAACTAGCAAGACAGGAACACAACCCCATCCATTAGCAGAGAGGCTGCTAATCATAAAATCATAAGGCCACAACACCCCAGAACACACCACCAGACATGGACCTACCCACCAGAAACACAACATCCAGCCCCATCCACCAGAACACAGGCACCAGCCCCCTCCACTAGGAAGCCTACACAACCCACTGAACCAACCTTACCCACTGGGAGCAGAAACCAAAAACAATGGGAACTATGAACCTGCAGCCTGCGAAAAAGAAACCCCAAACACAGTAAGTTAAGCAAAAGGAGAAGACAGAGAAACACACAGCAGGTGAAGGAGCAAAGCAAAAACCCACCAGACCTAACAAATGAAGAGGAAATATAGGCAGTCTACCGAAAAAGAATTCAGAATAATGATAGTAAAGATGATCCAAAATCTTGGAACTAGAATGGAGAAAATACAAGAAATGTTTAACAAGGACCTATAAGAACTAAAGAGCAAACAAACAAATAATGAACAACACATTAAAGAAATTAAAAATTCTCTAGAAGGAATCAATAGCAGAATAACTGAGGCAGAAGAACAAATAAGTGACGTGGAAGATAAAATACTGGAAATAACTACTGCAGAGCAGAATAAAGAAAAAAGAATGAAAAGAATTGAGGACAGTCTCATAGACTTCTGGGACAACATTAAACACACCAACATTTGAATTACAGGGGTCCAAGAAGAAGAAGAGAAAAAAAAAGGGACTGAGAAAATATTTGAAGAGATTATAGTTTAAAACTTCCTTAATATGGGAAAGGAAAGAGTTAAGTCCAGGAAGCACAGAGAGTCCCATACAGGATAAATCCAACGAAAACACGCCAAGAAACATATTAATCAAACTACCAAAAATTAAATACAAAGAAAACATATTAAAAGCAGCAAGGGAAAAACAACAAATAAAACACAAGGGAATCTCCATAAGGTTAACAGCTGATCTTTCAGCAGAAACTCTGCAAGCCAATAGGGAGTGGCAGGACATATTTAAAGTGATGAAGGAGTAAAACCTACAACCAAGATTACTCTACCCAGCAAGGATCTCATTCAAATTTGATAGAGAAATTAAAAGCTTTACAGACAAGCAAAAGCTAAGAGAATTCAGCACCACCAAAACAGCTTTACAACAAATGCTAAAGGAACTTCTCTAGGCAGGAAACGCAAGAGAAGGAAAAGACCTACAATAACAAACCCCAAACAACTAAGAAAATGGTAATAGGAACATACATAGTGAAAACTACCTTAAATGTAACTGGATTAAATGCTCCAACCAAAAGACATAGACTGGCTGAATGGATACAAAAACAAGACCCGTATATATGCTGTCTACAAGAGATCCACTTCCGACCTAGGGACAGATACAGACTGAAAGTGAGGGGATGGAAAAAGATATTCCATGCAAATGGAAATCAAAAGAAAGCTGGAGTAGCAATTCTCATATCAGACAAAACAGACTCTAAAACAAAGACTATTACAAGAGACAAAGAAGGACACTACATAATGATCAAGGGATAAATTCATGAAGAAGATATAACAATTTTAAATATTTATGCACCCAATATAGGAGCACCTCAATATATAAGACAAATACTAACAGCCATAAAAGGGGAAATCGACAGTAACACAATCATAGTAGGGGACTTTAACACCCCACTTTCACCAATGGACAGATCATCCAAAAGGAAAATAAATAAGGAAATACAAGATTTAAATGATACATTAAACATGATGGATTAATTGATATTTATGGGACATTTCATCCAGAAACAAAAGAATACACATTCTTCTCAAGTGCTCATGGAACATTCTCCAGGATAGATCATATCTTGGGTCACAAATCAAGCCTTGGGAAATTTAAGAAAATTGAACTCGTATCAAGTACCTTTTCCAACTACAACAGTATGAGACTAAATATCAATTACAGGAAAAAAATCTGTAAACAATACAAACACATGGAAGCTAAACAAAACACTACTAAGTAACCAAGAGATCACTGAAGAAATCAAAAAGGAAATCAAAAACTACCAAGAAACAAATGACAATGAAAACATGATGACCCAAAACTTATGGGATGCAGCAAAAGCAGTCCTAAGAGGGAAGTTTATAGCAATACAATCCTAACTTAAGAAATAAGAAACATCTCAAATAAACAACCTAACCTTACATGTAAAGCAATTAGAGAAAGAAGAACAAAAAATCCCCAAAGTTAGCAGAAGGAAAGAAATCATAAAAATCAGATCAGAGATAAAGGAAAAAGAAATGAAGGAAACAACAGCAAAGATCAATGAAACTAAAAGTTGGTTCTTCAAGATAAAAAAACCTGATAAACCATTAGCCAGACTCATCAAGAACAAAAGGGAGAAGACTCAAATCAACAGAATTAGAAATGAAAAAGAAGTAACAACTGACACTGCAGAAATACAAAGGATCATGAGAGTTTACTACAAGCAACTATATGCCAATAAAATGGACAAACTGGAAGAAATGGACAAATTCTTAGAAATGCACAACCTTCTGAGACTGAACCAGGAATAAATAGAAAATATGAACAGACTAATCACAAGCACTGAAAACGAAACTGTGATTAAAAATCTTCCAACAAACAAAAGCCCGGGACCAGATGGCTTCACAGGCGAATTCTATCAAACATTTAGAGAAGAGCTAACACCTATCCTTCTCAAACTCTTCCAAAATATAGCAGAGGGAGGAACACTCCAGAACTCAGTCTATGAGGCCACCATCACCCTGATACTAAAACCACACAAAGATGTCACAAAGAAAGAAAACTACAGGCCAGTATCACTGATGAACATAGATGCAAAACTCCTCAACAAAAAACTAGCAAACAGAATCCAACAGCACATCACAGGATCATACACCATGATGACGTGGGGTTTACCCCAGGAATGCAAGGATTCTTCAATATATGCAAATCATTTAATGTGATACACCATATGAACAAATGGAAGGAGAAAAACCACATGATCATCTCAATAGATGCAGAGAAAGCCTTTGACAAAATTCAACACCCATTTAGGATAAAAACTCTCCAGAAAGTAGGCATAGAGGGAACTTTCCTTAATATAATAAAGGCCATATATGACAAACCCACAGCCAACATCATCCTCAATGGTGAAAAACTGAAACCATTTCCACTAAGATCAGGAACAAGTCAAGGTTGCCCACTCTCACCACCATTATTCAACATAGTTTTGGAAGTTTTAGCCACAGCAATCAGAGAAGAAAAAGAAATAAAAGGAATCCAAATTGGAAAAGAAGAAGTAAAGCTGTGACTGTTTGCAGATGACATGATATTATACGTAGAGAATCCTAAAGATGCTACCAGAAAACTACTAGAGCTAATCAATGAATTTGGGAAAGTAGCAGGATACAAAATTAATGCACAGAAATCTCTTGCATAACTACACACTGATGATGAAAAATCTGAAAGTGAAATTAAGAAAACACTCCCATTTACCACTGCAACAAAAAGAATAAAGTATCTAGGAATAAACCTACCTAAGGAGACAAAAGACCTGTATGCAGAAAATTATATGACACTGATGAAAGAAATTAAAGATGATACATATAGATGGAGAGATATACCATGTTCCTGGTTTGGAAGAATCTACATTGTGAAAATGACTATACTACACAAAGGAATCTAGAGATTCAATGCAATCCCTATGAAACTACCAGTGGCATTTTTCACAGAAGTAGAACAAAAAATTTCACAATTTGTACGGAAACACAAAATACCCCGAATAGCCAAAGCAATCTTGAGAATGAAAAATGGAGCTGGAGGAATCAGGCTCCCTGACTATACTACAAAGCCTCAGTAATCAAGACAGTATGGTACCGGCACAAAAACAGAAATATACATCAATGGAACAGGATAGAAAGCCCAGAGATAAACCCATGCACATATGGTGACCTTATCTTTGATAAAGGGGCCAGGAATATACAGTGGAGAAAAGACAGCCTATTCAATAAGTGGTGCCAGGAAAACTGGAGAGCTACATGTAAAAGAATGAAATTAGAACACTCCCTAACACCATACACAAAAATAAACTCAAAATGGATTAAAGACCTAAATGTGAGGCCAGACACTATCAAACTCTTAGAGGAAAATATAGGTAGAACACTCTATGACATAATCACAGTAAGATCCTTTTTGACCCACTTCCTAGAGAAATGGAAATATAAACAAAAATAAACAAATGAGACCTAATGAAACTTAAAAGCTTTTGCACAGCATAGGAAACCATAAACAAGATGAAAAGACAACCCTCAGAATGGGAGAAAATATTTGCAAGGGAAGCAACTGACAAAGGATTAATCTCCAAAATTTACAAGTAGCTCATGCAGCTCAATATCAAAAAAACAAACAACCCAATCCAAAAATAGGCAGAAGACCTAAATAGTTATTTCTCCAAAGAAGACATACTGATTGCCAACAAACACATGAAAGAATGCTCAATATCATTAATCATTAGAGAAATGCAAAACAAAACTACAATGAGATATCATCTCACACCAGTCAGAATGGCCATCATGAAAAAATCTACAAACAGTAAATGCTGGAGAGGGTGTGGAGAAAAGGGAACCCTCCTGCACTGTTGGTGGGAATGTAAATTGATATAGCCACTATGGAGAACAGTATGGAGGTTCCTTAAAAAGCTAATAATAGAACTACCATATGACCCAGCAATCCCACTAACGAGCATATACCCTAAGAAAATCATAATTCAAAAAGAGTCATGTACCAAAATGTTCATTGCAGCTCTATTTACAACAGTCAGGAGATGGAAGCAACCTAAGTGTCCATGTGCACATAAATACAATGGAATATTACTCAGCCATAAAAAGAAACATAATTGAGTTATTTGTAGTGAGGTGGATGGATCTAGAGTATGTCATACAAAGTGAAGTAAGTCAGAAAGAGAAAAACAAATACTGTATGCTAACACATATATATGAAATCTGAAAAAAAATAAAATGGCCATGAAGAACCTAGGGGCAAGACGGGAATAAAGACACAGACCTACTAGAGAATGGATTTGAGGATACGGGGAGGGGAAATGGTAAGTTGGGACAAAGTGAGAGAGTGGCATGGACATATATACACTATCAAATGTAAAATAGATAGCTAGTGGGAAGCATCCGCATAGCACAGGGAGATCAGCTTGGTGCTTTGTGACCACCTAGAGGGGTGGAATAGGGAGGGGGGAAGTGGAGACATAGGAGGGAAGAAATATGGGGACATTTGTATATGTATAAATGATTCACTTTGTTATAAAGCAGAAACTAACACACCATTGTAAAGCAATTATACTCCAATAAAGATGTGTAAAAAAATAAATAAATAAAGAGAAAAAAACCCACAAAACATTCCTAGAGGTGCACAGGTCCTTGGCACGGGTAGTGGCTTGTAGTCAACAGAGAAGAAGGTTACTTCCTCACACCCAAAGTTGTGTAGATCTGGGTTGTCCCAATGATGGTTTATGAAAATGAAAACAATCACCTCTGTCTCCTGTTCTTGAGTTGTGGGTTGGGGTTGGGTAGTTCAAAGTTGAAATTGAATGTCATATTAATCCATAAGAATGAAGATGATCAAAACTAGTTTTCTTTGAGTCTTATGAGTCATGATGGTTCTGCTGCAAAAGTTTCTCTGCTTTGATAAAGAAGAAAGGCATGGGGTCAGCTGTCCATTTCCAGGAATATGCCCCATTTTGATTGCTGAAATCTGTTACTGATTGAGTAGCACATAGGCCAGTGTTTCTTGACTATGAGATCAATGGCTAGACCACAGAGAGAACAAGTATTGCTAATTTCCATGGTCAATGTCTGGAGTAGGGAAGAAATACAAAGAGCAGTGATAAACCATAGGTTTACCTGTTTGATCAAGGGATGCCTCATATAAAACAAGGAAGAAAAAAACCCAGAATAGAGGCAGAGAAAATGTTTATTGGTCAAACTGACTGAAAGGAGACTCCAGAAATGGAAGGCAGTCATCACTTGTATTCTTGACAGCTGAACTTTCTGTTATATCTTTATTTCAGAGAAGGAAAAATGGGTTTCTTTGGCTAAAGACAAGTCTTCTTGCAACTAAAAAGACAAATAAGTCTGTTTTTGTGCAGGTGGTTGCATAAAAGGCAAATTATCCTTCAGTAAGAACATATTTTATGTATAAAGCAAGTAATCTTGGAAAGATTAAATGTTACTAAACCAGTAAAAGTGGAGAAGAGATGATGTATCTCTTGGTACAGACGACTTCCCTAGATCATTAGTCTATTAACAGCAGCATGAATAAATTATGGCAGGTGTGTTTGAACAATTAGAATCAAATTGAATATTTAAGCCACTCCTTTGCTACAATTAGGCTCATTCTTGAAAGGCAATATAATTTTTTTTCCAATGAAAATGCATAGTTTCTACTACATTTCTCACCTTTATCCTTGTAAAAACTCCACTTCATCAAAGATGTGTATTTATTGTCTCCTGAAGACATCTGGAGAGTTTCTGACCCTCTTGTTTACATCATTCCTCATTCATGGAATGCTCTTTGCCATTTCTCTGTTGATCTCAATCTTTTCCATTCCTATCCTCAGGGAAGCCTTTCCAGACACTACAACCCTCTCTGATTTCTTTTTTGCTCTACACTTCTGTAAGTCAGATTTCTGTGTTTGACATTTATATACATCCTATTTTTTACAAATTTATGAGGGCCCTATATTAGAGTCGGGTAAGTGTGTTTCTAGTCTCTAATTTGCCACGTAGAATTTCTTTTCTATTCAACAAGTCACTTAACTTCTCCAATCTTCCCTCTCCTTGTTAGTAAAATGAAAAGAATAATACAGCCTTTCCTCTCCTAGGAAAACCATAAATGTAACTAATTAAGCTTGAAATAAATGAAATGTGTTATCATCACCATCAACAACATTGTTTCTTTTTGGATTACTAGCATTTTTGGAATAACATTCTGGACTGAACAACTCCTCTGTGTTTCCTCAACACCTTTATCAAAGTTCATCCTTGCACGCATACCAATATAAGTCACTTTTAATGTTTCCATCTCTCTAACTAAAGGCTCCCAAAGCTGAACCTGCATTATATTTACCCTTGAATATCTAATACTTAGCACCTAACAAACAATGTATTCCCAAAACATGTGATAAACTGAACCAAATTACTGTATATATCTTCATCCCATGGCATGACACTTTGCATGCAGTAGGGGTAAGTTGCTTTCCTGTTATGTGATTAAACTAGATATCATTCATTACCTCCATTTTATTTTAGAACTTCTTGTTCAGATCAGCTCATCAACATATATGGCATGTGGGAAAACAACTTTTTTACTATAAATCAAATACTTTGAAAACAATGAGAAAGTCTTTGCCTACGTAAATGTAACAACACACGATTACACACAATTATAAAATATCCCAAATGACATACCAATACAAACCATCAATATATAAAAGAGAGCCAACAACTAGAAGTAGTTCAAATTCATGGGCAATATTTAGGTTGTTACAGAGAGTAAAAGTTGTATTATGACCTCTTTGATGAGAGTTTGCATAATCAAATAATGCAAAAGCAAGACATTACAGAATATAACTAAGCTTTTTATATAAACATGGTTAAGAGTGTGAGATTGAAGGATTCAGTCCAAGAAATTTATTGATGCTTAAGTATTATGATATCCAATAGGAACTAAGGGAAGTATTTTGCCATTTAAAATTGTCCAGGTTTCCATCGCTCTTCTAGTATCCAGTCTTAAATTCTAAGGGGAAGATGGATTCCTTTTTATTTACCAAATATCAGGAACAAATTTCTTTGGAATCTTCCATATGTCTCCCACATTAAACCTTCCTTTCTATGGAACTCTCTCCACCTTAAGATGGGTGCAATCATTTCTTCTTTAGCTGGTTCCACATCAAATTTCTCCCTTTATTGACAACTATACTACATTTTTCATTCATCTCCAAGTCCAATTAGATATGAAGTCAGGTAGGATGATGAACGTGCCTATTTGGGTGGTCATAATATGATCAATGAAACAGGAAGAGAGTCCCATTCTTTGTCTCCTTTCTTTTCATTCTGAGTGCCTTCACAAGTCACGCTCATGCCTTACACCTCGGTGTTTCATGATCTGAGAAACAAACATAGCACTGCCTAGGTAAACCCTTGATTTCACTGTGGCTTTTTTTAAAAAAAGGAGCAACTTTTGATTTCTGGTCTGGCACTTAAGGAGCTTGGAAGCTGTCACTCCCATCCGTACAACAAGAAAAAAGCTATACAAACAGAAAATCAACAACTTTTCCTAGATGTACCAGAGAACTGAAATAAGACACATTGCTGTCCCCAAATCTGGAGAGGCAGATACAGAAAATCACAACTTACTAGAGCAGAAACTCAAAAGCAGAAACCTTGAGGGATCCAGTACCAGGACAGGAAGACTTAATCTGTAATTGACAAATTCCTCAATGCTCAGGGTGGGCAAATTTGAGTTAAAAACTGCAGTGGACCCTGTCTTAGGGAGGTGCCCACACTTTTTTGAGTTTGACCACCAGGAGCCACACTGGGTTCTTTCAGTAAGGATCAGAGACAAATTCCCTTGTGTATCTGGCAGGGGGCAAGGGAAAGTAGCTATTTTGAAATAAAGTGCCTGCCCTCAAAGTGAACTATTTCACCAGAGTCTAACCAACCTAGGGGAAGGAATGTTCAACTCCAGACTCCTCTAGTCTTTGACATAAGAGAAGGAGAATACCCAGTTTTTGCCTCCTGCAACCTTCAGTGTGGAACAGGAAAACACTTCCAGCCCCATCTAACCTTCTATCGAGAAGGGCTGGGGAAGACTGAGAGCCACATATAAAGATGATAGCCCCGGGGTACAGGTGGAGTAAAGACTGAGCCCAAATCACAGGACTATAGAATGCTTCCCTTCACCCACACCCCAACAACACATCACTAAAGACCTGTTTAACCCAGTTCCTTTTATCCAGTGCATCATGTCTGGCTATCAACAAAAAATTGTAAGGTATACACAAAGGTAAAAAACACAATTTGAAGAGACAGGGCAAGCATCAGAAACAGACTCTGATGCGGCAGGGATGTTGGAATTATCAGATTGGGAATTGAATATAACTATGAGTGCTATGCTATGGACTCTAATGGGAAAAGTAGACAACATTCTAGAACAGGTGGGTTACATGAGCAGAGAAAGGAACGTCCTAAGAAATAAAATGAAAGGCTAGAAAAAAATACTGTAACAGAAATGAAGAATCCCTTTGATGGACTCATTAGTAGACTGGACAGGCTGAGGAAAGAATCAGTCAGCTTAAAAATAAGTCAATAGAAACTTCCCAAACTAAAACTCCCAGAGGAAAAAAGACTGAAAAAGAGACAGTCTCTTCAACAAATGCTAGGAAAACTGGACAGTTACATGTAAAAAAATGAAATTAGATCATTCTTTAACACCACACACAAATATAAGCTCAAGATGGATTAAAGACCTAAATGTGAGATTGGACACTATAAAACTCCTAGAGGAGGCAGTAGGAACCAAGATGGCAGAGTAGAAGGACGTGCTCTCACTCCCTCTTGTGAGAACATCAGAATCACAATGAGCTGCTGGACAATCATCGACAGGAAGACACTGGAACTCACCAAAAAAGATACCCCACATCCAAAGACAAAGGAGAAGCCACAGTGACATGGTAGGAGGGGCGCAATCACAGTAAAATCAAATCCCATAACTGCTGGGTGGGTGACTCACAGACTGGAGAACACTTATACCATAGAAGTCCACCCACTGGAGTGAAGGTTCTGAGCCCCACATCAGGCTTCCCAACCTGGGGATCCAGCAATGGGAGGAGGAATTCCTAGAGAATCAGACTTTGAAGCCTAGTGAGATTTCATTGCAGGACTTCAACAGGACTGGGGGAAACTGAGACTCCACTCTTGGAGGGCACACACAAAGTAGTGTGCACATCGGGACTCAGGGAAAGGAGCAGTGATCCCAGGGGAGACTGAACCAGACCTACCTGGCTAGTGTTGGAGGGTCTCCTGCAGAGGTGGGAGGTGGCTGTGGCTCACTGTAGGGACAAGAACACTGGCAGCAGAAGTTCTGGGAAGTACTCCTTGGTGTGAGCCCTCCCAGAGTCTGTTATTAGCCCCACCAAAGAGCCTGGGTAGGCTCCAGTGTTGGGGTGCCACAGGCCAAAAAACTAACAGGGAGGGAACCCAGCCTCATCCATCAGCAGTCAAGTGGATTAAAGTTTTACTGAGCTCTGCCCACCAGAGCAACAGTCAGCTCTACCTACCACCAGTCGCTCCCATCAGGAAACTTACACAAGCCTCTTAGATAGCCTCATCCACCAGAGGGAAGACTGAAGAAGCAAGAAGAACTACAATCCTGCAGCCTGTGGAACAAAAACCACATTCATAGAAAAACAGACAAGATGAAAAGGCAGAGGGCTATGTACCAGATGAAGGAACAAGATAAAACCCCAGAAAAACAACTAAATGAAGTACAGATAGGCAACATTCCAGAAAAAGAATTCAGAATAATGATAGTAAAGATGATCCAGGACCTCGGAAAAAGAATGGAGGCAAAGATCGAGAAGATGTAAGAAATGTTTAACAAAGACCTAGAAGAATTAAAGAACAAACAGAGATGAATAATACAATAACTGAAATGAAAACTATACTAGAAGGAATCAATAGCAGAATAACTGAGGCAGAAGAATGGATAAGTGACCCGAAAGACAGAATGGTGGAATTCACTGCTGCGGAACAGAATAAAGAAAAGAGAATGAAAAGAAATGAAGACAGCCTGAGACCTCTGGAAAGGAAATAGCCACCCAAGTCCAGGAAGCACAGCAAGACCCATACAGCATAAACCCAAGGAGAAACATGCTGAGACACATAGTAATCAAATAGGCAAAAATTAAAGACAAAGAAAAATTATTGAAAGCATCAAGGGAAAAAACAGCAAAAAATATACAAGGGAACTCCCATAAGGTGAACAGCTGATATCTGAGCAGAAACTCTAAAAGCCAGAAGGGAGTGGCATGAAATACTTAAAGTGATGAAAGGGAAGAACCTACAACCAAGATTACTCTACCTGGCAAGGACCTCATTCAGATTCGATGGAGAAACCAAAAGCTTTACATACAAGCAAAAGCTAAGAGAATTCAGCACCACCAAACCAGATCTACAACAAATGCTAAACGAACTTCTTTAAGTGGGAAACACAAGAGAAGAAGAGGACCTACAAAAACAATCCCAAAACAATTATGAAAATGGTCATAGGAACATACATATTGATAATTACCTTAAACGTGAATGGATTAAATGCTCCAACCAAAAGACACAGACTGGCTGAATGGATACAAAACAAGACCCATATATATGCTGTCTACAAGAGACCCACTTCAGACCTAGGGACATATACAGACTGAAACTGAGGGGATGGAAAAAGATATTCCATGCAAATGGAAATCAAAAGAAAGCTGGTGTAGCAATACTCATATGATACAAAATAGACTTTAAAATAAAGAATGTTACAGGAGACAAGGAAGGACACTACATAATGATCAAGGGATCAATCCAGGAAGAAGATATAACAATTATAAATATATATGCACCCAACATAGGAGCACCTCAATACATAAGGCAACTGCTAACAGCTATACAAGAGGAAATCGACAGTAATACAATAATAGTGGGGGAGTTTAACACCTCACTTACACCAATGGGCAGATCATCCAAAATGAAAATAAATAAGGAAAGAGAAGCTTTAAATGACACAACAGACCAGATAGATTTAATTGATATTTATAAGACACTCCATCCAAAAACAGCAGATTACACTTTCTTCTCAAGTGCACACAGAACATTCTCCAGGATAGATCACATCTTGGGTCACAAATCAAGCCTCAGTAAATTTAAGAAAATTGAAATCATATCAAGCATCTTTTTTGACCACAACGCTATGTGATTAGAAATGAATTACAGGGAAAAAAATGTAAAAAACACAAACACATGGAGGCTAAACAATACGTTACTAAATAACCAAGAGATCACTGAAGAAATCAAAGAGGAAATAAAAAAATACCTAGAGACAAATGACAATGAAAACATGATGATCCAAAACCTATGGGATGCAGCAAAAGCAGTTCTAAGGGGGAAGTTTATAGCTATACAAGCCTACCTCAAGAAACAAGAAAAATCTCAAATAAACAATCTAATATTACACCTAAAGGAATTCGAGAAAGAAGAACAAACAAAACCCAAAGTTAGCAGAAGGAAAGAAATCATAAAGATCAGATCAGAAATAAATGAAATGGCAACAAAGAAAACCATAGCAAAGATCAATAAAACTAGAAGCTGGTTCTTTGAGAAGAGAAAAAAAATTGATAAACCATTAGCCAGACTCATCAAGAAAAAGAGAGAGAGGACTCAAATCAGTAAAATTAGAAATGAAAAAGGAGAAGTTACAACAGACACCGCAGAAATACAAAGCATCCTAAGAGACTACTACAAGCAACTCTATGCCAATAAAATGGACAACCTGGAAGAAATGGACAAATTCTTAGAAAGGTATAACCTTCCAAGACTGAACCAGGAAGAAATAGAAAATATGAACAGACCAATCACAAGTAATGAAATTGAAACTGTGATTAAAACTCTTCCAACAGGGCTTCCCTGGTGGCGCAGTGGTTGAGAGTCTGCCTGCCGATGCAGGGGACACGGGTTCGTGACCCGGTCCGGGAAGTTCCCACATGCCGCGGAGCAGCTGGCTATGTGAGCCATGGCCGCTGAGCCTGTGCATCTGGAGCCTGTGCTCCGCAACGGGAGAGGCCACAGTGGTGAGGGGCCCGCGTACCGCAAAAAACAAACAAACAAACAAACAAACAAAAAAACCTCTTCCAACAAACAAAAGTCCAGGACCAGATGGCTTCACAGGTGAATTCTATCAAACATTTCAAGAAGAGTTTACATCCATCCTTCTCAAACTCTTCCAAAAAATTGCAGAGGAAGGAACACTCCCAAACTCATTCTATGAGGCCACAATCACCCTGATACCAAAACCAGACAAAGATACTACAGAAAAAGAAAATTACAGACCAACATCACTGATGAACACAGACACAAAAATCCTCAGCAAAACACCAGCAAACAGAATCCAACAACACATTAAAAGGATCATACACCATGATCAAGTGGGATTTATTCCAGGGATGGAAGGATTCTTCAGTATACGCTAATCAATCAATGCGATATACCATATTAACAAATTGAAGAATAAAAACCATGTGATCATTTCAGTAGATGCAGAAAAAAGCTTTTGACAAAATTCAACATCAATTTATGATAAAAACTCTCCAGAATGTGGTCACAGAGGCAACCTACCTCAACATAATAAAGGCAGTATATGACAAACCCACAGCAAACATCATTCTTAATGGTGAAAACCTGAAAGCATTTCCTCTAAGATCAGGAACAAGAAAAAGATGTTCACTCTCACCACTATTATTCAACATAGTTTTGGAAGTCCTAGCCACGGCAATCAGAGAAGAAAAAGAAATAAAAGGAATACAATTTGGAAAACAAGAAATAAAACTGTCACTGTTTGCAGATGACATGATACTATATATAGAGAATCCTAAAAATGCCACCAGAAAACTACTAGAGCTAATCAATGTATTTGGTAAAATTACAGGAAACAAAATTAATGCACAGAAATCTCTTGCATTCCTATACACTAATGATGAAAAATCTGAAAGAGAAATTAAGGAAACACTCCCATTTACCATTGCAACAAAAAGAATAAAATACCTAGGAATAAACCTACCTAGGGAGACAAAAGACCTGTATGCAAAAAACTATAAGACACTGATGAAAGAAATTAAAGATGATACCAACAGATGGAGAGATATACCATGTTTGTGGATTGGAAGAATCAATATTGTGAAAATGACTCTACTAGCCAAAGCAATCTACAGATTCAATGCAATCCCTATCAAATTATCAATGGCATATTTTATGGAACTAGAACAAAAAATCTTAAAATTTGTATGGAGACACAAAAGACCCAGAATAGCCAAAGCAGTCTTGAGGGAAAAAATCAGAGCTGGAGGCATCAGACTCCCTGACTTCAGACTGTACTACAAAGCTACAGTAGTCAAGACAATTTGGTACTGGCACAAAACAGAAATACAGATCAATGGAACAAGGTAGAAAGCCCAGAGATAAACCCATGCACCTATGGTCAACTATTCTATGACAAAGGAGGCAAGGATTTACAATGGAGAAAAGACAGTCTGTTCAATAAGTGTTGCTGGGAAAACTGGACAGCTACATGTAAAAGAATGAAATTAGAACACTCCCTAACACCATACACAAAAATAAACTCAAAATGGATTCAAGACTTAAATGTAAGACTGGACACTATAAAACTCTTAGAGGAAAACATAGGAAGAACACTCTTTGACATAAATCACAGCAAGACTTTTCTGATCCACCTCTTAGACTAATGGAAGTAAAAACAAAAATAAACAAATGGGACCTAATGAAACTTAAAAGCTTTTACACAGGAAAGGAAACCATAAACAAGATGAAAAGACAACCCTCAGAATGGGAGAAAATATTTGCAAACGAATCAATGGACAAGCGATTAATTTCCAAAATATATAAACAGCTCATGCAGCTCAATATTAAAAAAACAAACAACCCAATCCAAAAATGGGCAGAAGACCTAAATAGACATTTCTCCAAAGAAGACATACAGATGGCCAAGAAACACATGAAAAGCTGCTCAACATCACTAATTATTAGAGAAATGCAAATCAAAACTACAACGAGGTATCACCTCACACCAGTTAGAATGGGCATCATCAGAAAATCTACAAACAAATGCTAGAGAGGGTGTGGAGACAAGGGAACCCTCTTGCACTGTTGGTGGGAATGTAAATTGATACAGCCACTGTGGAGAACACTTTGGAGGTTCCTTAACAAACTAAAAATAGAATTACCACATGATCCAGCAATCCCACTACTGGGCATATATCCAGAGAAAACCATAATTCAAAAAGAGTCATGTACCACAATGTTCACTGCAGCACTATTTACAATAGCCAGGTCATGGAAGCAACCTAAATGCCCATCAACAGACGAATGGCTAAAGAAGATGTGGTACATATATACAATGGAATATTACTCAACCATAAAAAGGAACGGAACTGAGTCCTTTGTTGAGATGTGGATGGATCTAGACACTGTCATACACAGTGAGGTAAGTCAGAAAGAGAAAAACAAATATCGTAGATTAATGCATGTATGTGGAACCTAGAAAAATGGTACAGATGAACCGGTTTGCAGGGCAGAAGCTGAGACACAGATGTAGAGAACAAACGTATGGACACCAAGGGGGGAAAGCTGTGGCGGGGTGGGGATGGTGGCATGATGAATTGGGTGATTGGGATTGACATGTATACACTGATGTGTATAAAATTGATGACTAATAAGAACCTGCTATATAAGAAATTAAGTTAAATTAAAATAAATATTTTAAAAAACAAAGTAATACTAAAATTTTGGGGTTATTTATATGGAAATATGTTAATATAAATGTTTCAGACATTGCATGAAATTCCAAAAAGTCTTTTATGTTCTGGTATAATGTTATAAGTCATAATTCTAGTTATTATTTTAAAATGTGTATCTCAGAAATAACTTTAAAAAAAAAAAGAAAAACTCCTTGAGGAAAACATAGGCAGAACACTCTCTGACATAAATTTCAACAATATCGTTTTTGGTCCGCCTTCCAGAATAATGGAAACAAAAACAAAATAAACAAATGGGACCTAATTAAACTCAAAAGCTTTTGCATGGCAAAGGAAGCCATAAACAAAACAAAAAGACAACCCACAGACTGGGAGAAAATATTTGCAAATGATGTGCCTGACAAGGGATTAGTGTCCAAACTTTACAAACTGCACATGAGTCTTCATATCATCAAAACAAACAACCGAATCAAAAAATGGGCAGAAGACCTAAATAGACATTTCTCCAAAGAAGACATACCAATGGCCAAGAGGCACATGAAAAGTTGTTTAACATCATTAATTATTAGAGAAATGAAAATCAAAAGTACAATGTGGTATCACCTCACACCAGTCAAAATGGCTATCATCAAAAAATCCACAAACAACAAATACTGGAGAGGGTGTGGAGAGAAGGGAACCTTCCTAAACTGTTGGTGAGAATGTAAATTGGAACAGCCACTGTGGAGAAGAGTGTGGAGGTTCCTTAAAAAACTAAAAATAGAGCTACCATATGACCTTGCAATCCCACTCCTAGAAACATATCCAGAGAAAACCATGATCCAAAAGGATACATACACACCAATGTTCATTGCAGCACTGTTTACAATAGCCAAGACATGGAAGTAACCTAAATGTCCATCGACAGAAGAATGGATAAAGAAGATGTGGTACATATATACAATGGAATATTACTCAGCCGTTAAAAAGAATGAAATAATGCCATGTGCAGCAACATGGATGGACATAGAGATTGTCATACTGAGTGAAGTAAGTCAGACAAAGGGAAATATCATATGATATCCCTTATGTGGAATCTAAAAAGAAATGATACAAATGACTTATTTACAAAACAGAAACAGACTCACACACTTAGAGAATGAACTTATGGTTACCAGGGGGAAGGGTGAGAGGAAGGGATAGTTAGGGAGTTTGGGATTGACATGTACATACTGCCATATTTAAAATGGATAACTAACAAGGACCTACTGTATTGCACAGGGAACTCTTCTCAATGTTATGTGGCAGCCTGGATGGAAGGGGAGTTTGGGGGAGAATGGATACAGGTATATGTATGCCTGAGCCACTGTGCTGTGCACCTGAAACTATCACAACATTGTTAATCAGCTATACTCCAATATAAAATTAAAAGTTTTTTAAAAAAGAGAAAGAAATTCTAGAAATAAAAACATACTGTAACAGAAATGAAGAATGCCTTTGATGGACTCATTAGTAGACTGGACATGCTGAGGAAAGAATCAGTCAGCTTAAAAATAAGTCAATAGAAACTTCCCAAACTAAAAATCCCAATAAAAAAAAAAAGGCTAATAAATAAATAAATAAATAAAACAGAACAGAACTGTGGAATAATTACAAAAGATGTGACATATGTGTAATGGAAATATACCACGAGGAGAAGAAAGAAAAACAGACAAGATATATTTAAAGGAATAATGACTGAGAATTTTCCAAAATTAATATCAGATACCAAAACACAGATCTGGGAAGCCCAGAGAGTATTAGGCAAAAAATGGCAAAAACCTACACTAAGGCATATCATATTCAAATGTCAGAAAAGAAAATATATTGAAAGAAGTCAGAGGAAAATAAGGCTTACCTAGAGGAGAGAAAAGATAAGAATTACACCAGACTTACCTTCAGATGCCATGCAAGCAAGAAGAGAGTGCAGTGAAATATTTAAAGAATAAAAAAACACCTAAGTAGAATTCTGTATCCAGAGAAATTATCCTTTAAAAGTAAAGGACAACTAAAAAGTGAGGGAATGTGTCACTGGTAGATCTGTCTTGAAAAAAACAATGTCAAAATAAGTTCTTCAGAGAGAAGAAAAATAAAACTCATAACTACATAAAGGAAGAGCATTAAACAAGGAATAAGTAAAGGTAAAGTAAAAACTTTAATTTTTCTTATTTTTAATTGGCATAAAAAACAGTTTGTTTAAAAAATACTAGCAACAATGTATTCAGTTATTATACCTTTTGGATAAATGAAATGAATGACAGCAATGATATAAGGAACAGGAAAGAGAAATCAGGGATACTTTATTATCAGATACTTATACTACCCATGTAGTGGTATAGTGTCATTTGAAAGTGGAATTGGATTCGATGTATATGTATATTGAAAACTTAAAACAACCATAAAAAGGAAAAAAGAGAAGTGTAATCCATATGCTGAAAAAGAAGAAAAAGTGGAATCATATAAAATGTTCAATTAAAATTACAATAGCACACAAAAAATAAAAGATAAAAATAGAAACAAAGAACAAGGGCAACAAAGATAAAATAGTAACAAATGTAAATATAAATCCAATATATCAATAACACATTAAATGTCAATGGCTAAACACATCAATTAAGAGACAGAGACTGTCAGGTGTCAAGGTGGACAAAAAAATGAGATGTGACACAATTAATTATATGTTGTCTAGAAGAAAACACACTTTAAATATAAAGAAACATAGATTCAGAATAAAGAGATGCAGAAAGATATACCATGTTGCTAACATTAATCAAAAGTAATGTGGGATATAAAAAACAAATAAAATAAATAAATAAACCAAACAGACATGTAGACTGAGAAAAAAGTAGTGGTTATTAGAGGGGAAGGGGTGAAAGGGAGGGTGAAGTGGGTTAAGGGGATCAACTCTATGGTGATGGATGGGAACTAAACTTTTGATGGTGAGCATGCTATAGCATATACAGAAGTAGAAATATAATGTTGTACACATGAAACTTATATAATGTTATAAACCAATGTTACCTCAAAAAAAATAAATAAAAAAAAGAAAGCTGATATTTCTAACATAGCCAAATTCAGAGCAAAGAAAATTATCAAGGATAAAGAGGATTTTTACATAATGATGAAGGGATCAATTTGCTAAGAGAATAATCCTTAAGGTATATGCCCCTAACAACAGAGCATTAAAATATGTGAGACAAAACTGATAGAACTGCATGGAGAAATAGATGAATCCACTATGAAACCTGGAGACTTCAACATTATACTAATTGACAGATTGAGCAGGCAGAAAAGTAGTGAGGACATATTTGAACCACCACCAATCAGCTGGATGTAAATGACATTTATAAATGACTACTTCACCCAACAGCACTTTCTTCCAAGTTCACATGGAACATTCGCCAAGATAGACCACATTCTGAGCCATAAAATACAACTTAACAAATTTAAAAGAATATAAATCATACAATATCTGCTCTCAGACCACAGTGGAATTAAACTAGAAATCAACCAAAGAAAAATAGCTGGAAGGTCCCGAAATACTTGGAGATTAAACAGTGCACTCCTATATAACACATGGGTCAGAGGAGAAATCTCAAGAGAAAAAAAATTGAACTACATGAAAGTAAAGATACAACTTATCAAAATTTGTCAAATGCAGAAAAAGCAGTAAAGGAAAACTTATAGCATTGAATTCACATGTAGAAAAGAAGAAAGATCTAAAAATCAATAATCTAAGCTTCTACCTTAAGAAACTAAGAGAAGAAAAGCAAATTAAATACAAAGTAAACAGAAGGAAAGAAATAGTAAAAATTAGAGCAGAAACAATGAAATCCAAAACAGGAAGTTAACAGAGAAAAACTAAAAGCTGGTTCTTTGAAAAGAACAATAAAATTGAAAAATATCTAGCTAGATTAACTAAGAAAAAAAGAGAGAAGATACAGCTTTCCAAAACAGAAAGAGGATGTAGCTACTGATCCCATTTATAATAAACAGATAATAAAGGAATATTATAAAAAATTTATTATCCACAAATTTGATAACTTAGATAAAAAAGGGTCAGTTACTTTAGAGACACAATCTATCAAATTTCATACAAAGAAAAATAGATCATATGAATAAGCCTATGTATATTAAATAAATTGAGTCAATTATTAATAACCAAAAACAGAAAAGAAAGCAGAAAACACCAGTCTCTGATGT
The DNA here is from genome assembly GCF_026419965.1 of Kogia breviceps. Classification (NCBI taxonomy): domain Eukaryota; kingdom Metazoa; phylum Chordata; class Mammalia; order Artiodactyla; family Physeteridae; genus Kogia; species Kogia breviceps. The sequence continues at coordinate 85,642,619 of NC_081317.1, forward strand.
ATTCACTAGTGAATTCTACCAAACATTTAAGGAAGAAATTTTACCAATTCTCTGAAATCTCTTACAGAAAATAGAAGCTGAGGGAATATTTCCTAACTCATTCTATAAGGCCAGCAATATCCTAATAACAAAACTGGACAAACATTACAAGAAAGGAAAACAACAGACTAATATCTCTCATGAACATAGATGAAAAAATCCTCTACAAAATAATAGCAAATCAAATCTAACAATGTATGAAAAGAACTATGCATCATGACCAAATGGAATTTATTCCAAGTATGCAGGGTTTGTTCAACTTTTGAAAATCAAACATAATCCATCATATTAACAGACTGAAGAAAAAAAATTATATGATGATATTGAGATGTGAAAAAACATTTAACAAAAATCTAACACATTTTTGATAAAAACTATCAAGAAACCATGGATAGAGGGGGTCTTCCTCAACTTGTTAGAGAACATCAGCAAAAAATCTACAGCTAACATCATACTCAATGGTGATAAACTAGAAGCCTTCCCTCTCAGATCAGAAACAAGACGAGAATGTCCCATCTCACCCCTCCTCTTCAACATATTCTGAAAGTCCTAAATAAATCACTATTTGTGATCTATTTTAAATCAACAGTTGCTATAGGGTTTATGATATTCATCATCTACAGGCTTTCTACATGTCTAGTAAAAAAAAAAAAACCTTAAAATTCCCAACTTATCACTACCATCTTTTGAATTAATATTTTCATACTTTCATATTTTTCCTATTTTTGCTACTGTGGCAGCATTATTTCCATTATATCTATCATTGTAGCAACTACAATGATAATTAATTTACTAGCATTTATTGAACATCTACTATGTGCCAGATACTTTGCTAACTTACCTGAATCATGCCTTTTAATACACATAACTCCGTGTGGTAAGTACCATTATTACCTCCATTTGATAGCTCATGGAATTGAGGCATAGAGAAAGTAAGTGACTTCCCCCAAATTAAACATCTTTGTGGTATTTGAAATCAGCCAGTCCATCACCAGAGTTTCAATCTATAAATTATGGTTGCTGGCACATAGTTAATTTATTAAATGGTAAAAATTTCTAGTATTTAGTTTGTCTTCTAAAATTCCCTGTTGGGAAAAATTTTGTTTGCGAACGGCAACTTATACATTTCCTCTTATTCACTAACTAGCTAATATTTTTGTTTCATATCTTATTGCATTTGTCAGTACCTCCAGAAAAATTAAATAATTATAAAGATAAATGCATATTTTATACTTGATTTCAAAGTGAATGCTCCTATGTTCTTATGTTTAGTTTATTAGGATTTTGTAACAGTAACTGGTGAGTATATTTTATTGAATGTTTGATAAACTTTTCTGATTTCTCTTTTTCTCTGTGTTATAAAACTATTATAATCACATATTGCATTATTAGGGAAACAAAAAAAAATTTCTAAAGAGAGGGAAAATTATTAGGGACAAATAAAATCAACATTTCTAACTCAGTGAAAACAATTAATATTCACCTATGAATAGAATAGCATGTGACTTTAACATTCATTCCAGTAGAGAATTCAATCAATAATAATATTCAATAAATTTTTACTGACTACCTAAATGGACTAGAGGATTTGCACAGTTCAAAATGACTAACATTATCTTCCATATGCCAAATGCCAAAAAGACAGAATTTTACCCACCATTCAAACGGTGGCATTATATTGCTGCAATCTGTTCTATAACCAAATCCAAAAATTGATTTGATAATTTTAGTGAAGTACAGGGCTGAGTCCAGAACATAATCTCATAAAACACATTTTAAATTCTTGTTTGTAATTCAGCCAATGTATTACCATGTGGCATCTAATCCATCAAAAAGGTTAAAGGGCAGATTCTTAGAATACAAATATCTGCATGATGCCAGAAGCTCTATGGGTTAGGAAAGCTCAGGTGCAACTTCTTACACAGTAAAGGCATCTCCATGATCTTGTCTTCTAAATATCCATCAATATGAGAAGACCTTTTGTATAGTATCAATAAGAATGAGTGGATGTTAGAATATACTTAAATTGATAACTAAGCAAATGATAGCACTTCATTAATTTCTTCTTCTCTGTCTGACTCAAGGAAAAGTCAAAAGAATTGGGCATATTGAACACATTTTAATATACATATATTCTCTAATTGCATCATGTACTCATCTCTCTATCAAGACTGGTGGCTTCCTGAAGGGCAGTCACATATCTATATCTGTATCTATCTCTATCTATATACATGAACACACACACATATACACACAGATACAAGTACACATATATGTACCTTTTCTAATAACTACATGGTTGAAAATTAATGGCACAACCCCAAATATAAAGTAGGACTACAGAGATAGATCACAAACCAAATTTCTGGACAAATTTTCTAATTATCCTCCAGGGTTGCACTATCCAATATTAAAGCTACTTGCCATAAGTGGCCATTTAAATAATATTTAATTTAATTAAAACTAAATAAAATTTAGCTACCTAAGTGTCCATCAACAGTTGAATGGATAAAGAAGGTGTGGCATATATATACAATGGAATACTGCTAAGCCATTAAAAATATTTTGCCATTTGAAGCAACATGGTTGGACTTGGAGGGTGTTATGCTAAGTGAAACAAGTTAGACAAAGAACAACAAATACTATATGATATCACTTATGTGTGGAATCTAAAATATACGAAAACGAGTGAATATAACAAAAAAGAAGCTCACAGATCTAGAGAACGAACTAGTGGTTACCGGTGGGGAGAGGGAAGAAGAGGGCAATAAAAGGAAACGGGATTAAAAGGTACAAACTATTAGGCATAAAATAAGCTACAAGGATATATTGTACAACATGGGGAATAGAGTCATAATTTTATAATAACTATAAACGTAGTATAACCTTTAAAAATTGTGCATCACTATATCGTACACCTGTAACTTAAATAATATTGTATAGGAACTATACTTCAAGTAAAATGTAAAATTCATTTCCTTATTCACACTAGCCACATTTCAAGTGCCCAATAGCACATACATATAGAACACTTTTCTCGTCACAGTAAGTTCTATGGGACAGCACTGCTCTAAGGGTTACAGGTAGTCCTCCTTCATCACTCAGCAGGAGGAACTCCTACAAGTGTTACAGCCTTTCAAATTCTTCTTCACACAGCTTTTTAAAAAAAATTATTATTATTATTTATAACATCTTTATTGGAGTATAATTGCTTTACAATGGTGTGTTTGTTTCTGCTTTATAACAAAGTGAATCAGTTATACATATACATATGTTCCCATATCTCTTCCCTCTTGCGTCTCCCTCCCTCCCACCCTCCCTATCCCACCCCTCTAGGTGGTCACAAAGCACAGAGGTGAACTCCCTGTACCATGCAGCAGCTTCCCACTAGCTATCTAATTTACTTTTGGTAGTGTGTATATGTCCCTGCCACTCTCTCACATCGTCACAGCTTACCCTTCCCCCTCCCCATATCCTCAAGTCCATTCTCTAGTAGGTCTGTGTCTTTATTCCCGTGTTACCCCTAGGTTCTTCATGACTTTTTTTTTTTCTTAGATTCCATATATATGTGTTAGCATATGGTATTTGTTTTTCTCTTTCTGACTTACTTCACTCTGTATGTCAGACTCGACCATGGAGACTACTACGCGTAGAGGGCCTTCAGCCATAGAACAATGGATTTTTCACAGTAGTAGGTGAAAAGTGTTGAAGCAATAATTCCCTCGAGCCACTTCTCAACTATGACTCCCAGAGGAGGGTTTGGTGATGCAAAAGTGGAAAGTCCATGGTGCTACAAAGATGCAAGATCAATTTTTTGGTTTGCATCTCAAATATGCAGCAACTCTTCTTATCAAAAGGAGTTTAAAGCTCCATACGATCACCAGAGCAAGGGGAACACATATTGAGCAGAAAAATGCAGTTGCCCAAGAGAACAAGAGCTGAAACTTCACACAACTATAGCCAGCATCACGCAGAGGTTATAAGAAAGAAGCAAAAGTATACATAGTCACAGATTAATTAAGACTCAGTAGTTGAAAACAAGACTTTTAGCAAATACATAGGCAAGACATATATACATATGATTTACTAATAAAGCCCTAGAGGAAGAAGTGGTAACAGAAAAGCAGATGGTATCTCTTCGAACAAAAAGCACATAGGATACAATAAAAAGATTCAGCAGGGTTTTTAAGCTATGTGGCTTCAGGTTTATCACCTTTTTCTTATAAGCAAAGTTGGCAAGTTGATATTGAAAACAAATATATATCTATTATGCTTTTTTATTTATAGAGGGATATGGTATTTGTAAAGCTTTAATTTTGTGGATTGGGTTCTGTCATTTTCAAAGTATCTCTTTTTTTAATCTTCAAACAGTCCTTTGTTAAGGAATATCTAATTATTATTATCTTTAAAACACTGCATTGAATGTAATCTGTCTACAAGAGTCAAAATTCATTTTCTAGAGGACAGAAACCAAACCAAAGCCTTTCTTTCCTTTATAGAATTCTGGTGAGGCTTATTTCTGTGTGTTTGTGTGTGTGCATGTGTACGTGCATGTGCGTGTGTGTGTGTTATACCCTACAATCATAGATTTCTCTACAGAGTGTCAAGACATCACCCACCTTTGCTTTAGCGGAACTGGGAAGCAGGTCAAACTTTCAAGAAGTGACTATAAATCTCCTGAGATTTTTTTTTTTTTTTTTTTAGCAGCTATGAGAATTACCATTATACATAGGTTCTTTCTCACAATGTAAATCATTAAAAAGTATGTCAGACAATGTCATCCCTTATTATGCTCAAGAAAACGTTGAAATCCCCTTGCTTATTTCTTGCATGTGATCATACCATAGTAGAATGCAGCAGATAAAAGAACAAAAACATCAAAGCAGAAAAGCGACATTCACCTCCATCAATTGAAAAATCATTTGAAGCTATTATTTATCACATATGATGATAGTAACACCAATTCCAGTACAATAGTAACTTCAAAATATGAATATGGTAATAAGAACTTAAATGTTAGGTGCACAAATTTGTACATTTCATTCATATTAAACTTTCTGACAGTTATCAAATAAACCCAAGAATGAGGTTTAGTGTCATTCAATGCCCTTTCAGGTAGGTAAGATTTAATATCAGTGCAAATTTTATTCCTTCCTATACACTATCCTCTGCAGCTGTTTTCTTGGCACTGACCTGTTCCTCCTTCGGAGGTTAGGCAGTATGATTTAAAGCATGGCTCTTTCCTCATTCCCTAGAGTAATTAGTCTGCCTTGCTCAAGAAAGTTGCTTGACAAGGAGCATTTTAATTGGGCACTAGTTTCTGTAATTAACTAAAAGTCAAAGTTGGTGGCCTTAAAGTTTTGTGCTGAAACATCCAGGTGACCCAGTATCACTGGCCCTAGGTCTGGCTGGATATTTTAGCTTCTTTTAATAGCCGTTGAATGAAATTAGTTCTCTAGAATGAGAAGTATTATCTATTATCATAGGGTTGTCGAAGTCTGTATCCAGTGTTCACACAAACCTCCCAGTAATTATGAAAACCTACACAGTGATTCTGGATTCCAGACTCTTGTTACATTAGAGTTTTACAGGGTGTAGTTACTTGTTCTGACAGGGTTTGTTTTTTTCCTAAACACTGAGGCTATTTCACCGAAAGCTTACAAAAGTGAATGGGCATTTCTATGAATGAGTATAATTTATTAATAGTGGCAGCAACACCTTTAAAACATCTATCCGCATATATTTTATTAGGGGCCATACACGTAGGATATTTGATGTGGGAGAATTACAATTACAAAATTGTAGCAATGTACAACCTAAGAAGACATACCTTATGCAATGTTAGTTAAGAAAATGCAGATTTTTATTTGTCTACAACCAGTTGTATTCTAAGTTGACATGATTCCCTCTTTGAGGCCTTTCTGTATTTAAGACTTCAGAAAGAGGCTGCATCCTGAGCTATTAGACAATTGCGGAGAAAATGTATTGACCTTGGAGCTATATAGAACTAGGCTGAACAGAACTACCACTTCGTGACTGTGTGACATTGAGAAAGTGTCTTAACTTTGCTGATCCCTATTCCTTATCTGTAAACTAGCGATACATAATTCTACCTCACAGTTTGTAAAGAAAAAGGAGACCATATGTGCATCATGGCTGAAATAGATCATGGCCTCTAGTAAACAGTCAATATATGATTGTCCTTATTATTCTTTTAAACTAGCAATAAACAAACATACACACACACAGAACTCCTTTTCTAAAAGTTCTGTCTGGCAACACCTCTGAACTCTTCCAGACACAAAGCAGCATTCTGCTGGCCTTGCTCATACTGAGTGGTACACACAGAGTATATTTAATAAATATTTTCAAAGATCTGCTTGCAGATCTAAATATGGAACTCCCTTTTTGAAGTCAAAGAGAATTCTTCAGGTGAGCAAGATTTTTTAAAAAAGTTTTTAGCCATTATCTTCTACAATCCTCACATTTCTATGCTTATGTCTTCATGTAAATAGTAGGATCCATAATGTATAATAACATTCTTTTGACATGGCCTTATCATGGTTACCTAAATCTATCAGATCTGTTATTTTGTAAAAGATACAAAATGCACAGGCAAGCATGCATGCAGACATATATTCATGGATCAAACTTCCCTATGACTTTATTTTTAATTTATGGTAGAGAGTTTTGTCCTATTTTTCTCTTTTCCCATTATATACAAAAGAGGGCTTGCATTACAAGGCCTATCTCATTCTTTTAAATGCATTGAAATTAACATTTTTATTTCCTTAGCATTTTTTTTTTTTACATTAGATAACCCTCCCACATCAGAACTTAGAACAGGGGAATCCTCCTGTAATGCATTTGGAATAGGATCACTTCACAGAATGAATTCAACCTGAGCACAAAGCTAATTTTTATCTGAGCCAGCTCCTTTGCAAGCAAAATGGGACTATAGAATGAGATAAGGAAAGTTTAGTTCTTTATCGCTCACGTAACAAATCTGAATAATACAGAAGGGCATGTTAGTTATTTCTAGTGACAATATTAGGATGGTAATGAGAAAAGAAAATCATTATATATTCATTCTCCTGATGGATATTACAATAAGATTGGGGACAGACAAAAAAACTTAATCAATTACACTTGGCCAAAAGGGAAATAAGAATGGTAAGAACAGTCTTAGAAACAGGAACAAAAAAAATCCACTGTGCTGGAACAAGTTCAATTCCTGTCCACTTCTGGAGACTCTTATCAAGCTCTTATCGGAATCTATTTAAATTCCTGTTCCCTACTCTCAAAGAGTGTTCTATCAATTGCCACCTCATTGAAAAGTACCTCTACTGGTTATCCTTCCTTAACCTGCCCTGCAATACAACCACAGGGCACAGGTTCCCTCAACCTCCTGGACCACCTGTTGGATCAACCGTCCCAGACTTAAAGCAAAGGAAATGGCCTGTGGTGGGAAAGGAAGGATTTCTAACTGTGAAACAATAGCCCGGGTCACTTAATAATCATCATTTCAGGAAATTCAACATGTGGTATTCCTAATTATAATGAGAGAAAATATTTGGTGAATTAGATTGCTTTTAGTGGAGAACTAGGTGTTTATCCTTTACAGCAATAGTGCAACTATCAAAGAATGCAAAATTAGAGTTAAAGGCTTATGTTTGTTTGCTTGTTTGTTTTAAAAAAAATTGAGCTAATGACTTATTTCTGATGGTTTTAGGAATTCTGAGAGTGTTACTTTACCTGGACCAATAGAAAGTCTTTCTTTATGAACTTTCTGAATGGTGTTTTGAATTTTACAACATTTAACATATGTTCTTAAATTTTTATAATTTTTATTTTTTGTCCTTTTTAACTGACCTTTGTAAATTAGGGGATAGGAGAATGACACAATAAACAAAAACAATTCTGTGAATATAGCCCATGCCTCTGATAAATGTTCAAAATTAAACTTCTGAAGAGGAAAAACAAAAGAATTAACATCACTAAAAAAAAGAAAAGAACCATAACAATGAAAGACCTATGACACTGGCTTGAGAAAGCCAGGTCTCTATTTTGGCCAGAAAGAGAAACAAAAAGGAATGGAAGGATTTTAGGTAAAATTTATATTTGTCTGGGTTCTGTCTTTTATTGTTATTGTCCACTAAGAATAAGAGTTGCGTTTGTGACACCAAATGGCTTGCAATTTCCCAGTGCCCTTATGGACAGTTATGGAAGTGATATTTCCTTCTCTTTTGATGAAGACAGTGTTGGGTTGAGAAGACACTGACATGAAGGATCACAGGAACTGAAAGTTAGTAAAGTGAGGTCTCCAGACCAATGGCATCAACATCTCTAGGGAACTTGTCATAAATGCTATTGAATCAGGAGCTCTGGGGTAGAGCCCAACAGTCAGGTTTAGCAAGCCCTCCAGGTGCTTCTGATGCCTGCCAAAGGTTGAGAACCACTGATCTAAACCACTCTGAGAGATTCAAGACAAGGAACAGGAAAAGAGGTAAAATCACCAGCTCACAGCTATGTTAGCTGTACTCTTGAGCTCTTGTCTAAATGTTACCGAGTCCAACCTCATACTGCTTGCCACACAACAGGCCAATAGATTGAGGGACGAGGTGTTGGGACAAAGAACTGCAACGTTATTTGGAAAGCCAGAAGAACGAGAAGACTGAGAAGACGGTGGACAAATGTCCCAAAGAACCATCTTACTCAAGTTAGAATTCAGGCTTCTTTTATACTAAGAGGGGAGGGGGGTGGCTGGTTGTTACAGACTTCCCGGTGCCGTAATCCTTTGTTCTCACAACTGTCCATGTAGGTCTGGTCACTATGTTTCTGTAAACCTCTAACAAGACAAATGTTATTCTCTGTTCTGCAACTTCGTATCTCTATATGAATTGAAAAGTGTATACCTTTAAAGATCAGAGTCTTGAGAATGGGTTACCATGTATATTTCAGGCTATAGGCCAGCATGACTAAGCACAGGCAACAAAGCACAAAGGTTAAAGCTAAAAGAATAGATTCAATATGGAGTCAGGTTTGTTTTTCTCTGTTACATAAATACATAATGCAATATCATAAAAACAAATGCATTATGAGTATTTTGGTATTCTTGAAAGAAATCTGAGCTTATCAAAGGAAACAAGTATTTTAAAGGTTTGATAATTTAGTAATTATAATTCACATAGTTTCATGTAAAAATACATAATATTGGTGGATGGGTTTTCATATAAAAAGTACACTTGGCAGCTTAATTTAAAAAACACTTATGAATTGGGATTCCTTTACATTGATGCAAGATATAAAATTGAGTCATAACTCAATTTTAAAAATAGCTACCTGTACTTATAACTATGAGGTTGTGTGACATGTCATTAAAATAACACATACTGCTTCTATAAGTAAACTTACATTACAATAGTCAAGGAATGAATGAACCAGGCGTCACAACTCTGCACTTTATTCCATTGGAAGGAGTCACTGCTTTTAGTGATAACTCGAACTACACCCTGGGGCTAAATAAAAGCAATATGGACTTGGAACTTCTTATAGTCAAAGTAAAGATGCTTTCAAATATATCCATCCAAGAGTTCACCTCAAAGTCTACTTCAAAGCCTAGTCATGGTATGTCCTCAAATGCTTAAATAGATGATGTGTTGTCCATGGTAACACAGTAAATTAAGAGCCCTAAATCTGGGATCTGTACCAAAAAAAGGCATAGGTAGCATCAAGTATGTACATGAGTTTCCACTAGTGTTTATGGGAAAATGTTACAGTTACTAAAGTATTTATTTTTTAAAGTACATATATTCCAAATTTCAGTTACAATCAACACCCAAGTTATCTGTCACAAAATGTAGAAAGGTCTATAGAAGATAGATTTAGAATAACTGTCTCAGTCTGTTCAGGCTGCTATAACATAATGTCATACACAGTGGCTTATTAACAGCAGACAATGATCTCTCACAGTTCTGGAAACTGGGAAATTCAAGATCAGCGCACTGGCAAATTCAGTGCCTGGTGAGAGCTTGCTTCCTCACAGGTGATGCTTTCTCCCAGAGTCTTCTCATGGTAGAAGGAACAAGGGAGCTTTCTTAGCACTAATTCCCTTGCATTATTAGTCCCCAAAGGCTCCATCTCCCAATACCATCACCTTAGGGGTTAGGATTGCAACATTTAATTTTGGAGGGACACAAACATTCAGACCATAGCAATAATGTTTTAAGAAATCTACTGTTTGTATTCTTTTCAAATGGAACAGTAATTAAAGTACTGTTGAGAATGGTAGTATGTGGCACTGAAAGAGAGAAAAACACGTTAGGTTATATGTATACTACATACATCTTATAAGTTTTTCACTACATACAAGGTAAAATTATGTAGTTATATATACCTGGGATTATTTTTGTTTGTTATATTTTACTGGGAAATAGTACACTATCAAGTCAATATAATTAGGCTAAGCATGACATGGGCAAGAGGACCATGATTTGGGCTGAAAGGTACTTACTTAGTCACACAAGCATGACACAGAGGAAGAAAAAAAATATTAGCACACTGCAACCATTAGAGAGAATGAGGAACTGCAGGGGAGTTTTTAAACGTGTGCAGAACACAAGACTGAAGCCATATGGAAAAGCATTTGTGGATAAAAGCATGCAAAATCAACAAGTTCTCAGTTATATTCTTCACCAGTTATATCTTCCCCATAAACATACCGTCTGCCTGAACAACTGCTCTCTTCATTGCACTCATGCTCCTTTTTGACAGCAGAGAGGTTTGACCCTGAGACTATAAGATAAGGGGATGCAAGACTCTATCTACAGATTCATCATTTTAGATATGAGTGGATATAAATTCCTTTCTATCAGGACTTTTTCAGTGAAAGAAAGCATTTCTTAAAATAAAGGGCTAGTAATGTCAGAACCTCCTCCACTGAGAAGACCACTCATTTATGAATAAATGACCAGATCTACTTTCATTGACATTATCCTGATCTATTTCCAATAGACTGGGAAAATGATAGGTTAGATAGAGTTCTCCCAAACAATGAAAAAAATTTTTTTCTAGATCTGTTAGGAAATGTAGACTCAAATCTTCTGGGAAACTTAGTAATCGAATGGACAGGAAGACTGGACAGGAATAACAGTATGCTGTTCTTTGAAGTTGTATTTGGCAAAGCTTCGAGACTGGCAAGTAGTTAAGAGACATCTTCTCTCCTTTGTTGAAATCTTGGGACCAGATGTACTTGAGAATTTAGATAACTTTTTAGACGTAAGAATGTTTATGGCACATTTGCTGTATAATATATAGCTATACACAGATGGGTCTGAGGTAGCATCCTGTAATCAAACACATTAACATTTCTGCAGTGATATATGACTTTATAGTCACACTAAGTTATATAAATATGAACTCTAAATAGCCTCATGTCACCTCAGGACAGGTTCTGCCTCCAAATAGGATGTCTCAAGCTTATGAAAAAAGACTCAAATGTTGGAGATTTGGGGAATTTGGAATAACAGCTAAGGACTGTCAACCATAAGAACAAAAGTTACTGTTATTATTTACTACAATTACTATTGTTAATATCACTTCTTTTACTGCTTATTATGTGGCAGGCAAAAAATAAATGGTTTATTAAATGCTTTCTAAATCCTCTCGACAGTATTTTAGATGCATAATAAAACCTCATTTTCAGAAATTAAGAGTCGGGCACCTGGTAAAGAGCAGAGTCAAGATTCTATTCTATGAATGTTCAACTCAAAATCCATACTTTTTTCTACTAATATATATACTACATATACATAATATTTTATATTAAATATTAAAATATTTAATATAACTATTGAAATATGTGTATTAAAATATTTAATATACATATTTAAAATATTTGTATCAAAATATATTTATATAATATATATAATATAGAAAACATATTATATATATATATATTTAAAACTTTCCATTACTTCTTTCTTCTTTTTATTGAACACATATTTACTGAATGCCTTCTATGTGCCGAACATTTTTTTTTTTTTTGACACTGGAGAGACAATGGGAAACAAAACAAATGTTCATAGAACGTATATTCTAATGGGGGAGGGACAAATAAAAACAGATTTTAAAAACTATAAACTATAGTAGTAAAAATAATATAGGATAAGGAAATAATAAGTAATGCTGTGGAGAGACAGACATATTTGCTATCGAGTGGTAAGAAAGGGCCTCCCTAAGGCCTTTGATCTGAGATGTGAGTGAACTGAGGGAAGTGTGGTAACTGGGGAAGAGCATTCCAGGCAAAGGGAAGAGGAAATGCAAATGACCTGAGGTGTAGGGCTGCCAGATAAAATACCAGTCTGCTCCCTGTGATGCCACTGTGTCCCTGTGTGTTGCCAGTAGAGGCCCCTTGTAATATTTGGAACATATTTATGCTTGAAATGTTATTTGATATTTATCTGAAATGCAAATTGAAACCAGTGCTTTGTATTTTTTATTAATCTGGCAACCTACTGAGGCAAAACTCTGTTTGGTCTATTACAGGCACAGCACAAAAGGCTGAGCAAGGAGGCCAAGGTGGTTAGAACAGAGTATCAGGAGGAGAGAAATTGAGGAAGAGACTGCCTGTCATGGTAGTCACATATGGCTACTGAGGACTTGAAATGCAGCTGATCAACAATGAGATAGGCTGTCAGTATAAAATACAACCTGAGGGCTTCCCTGGTGGCGCAGTGGTTGAGAATCCGCCTGCCGATGCAGGAGACACGGGTTCGTGCCCTGGTCCGGGAAGATCCCACATGCCGCGGAGCAACTAAGCCCGTGAGCCATGGCCGCTGAGCCTGTGCGTCCGGAGCCTGTGCTCCGCAACGGGAGAGGCCACAACAGTGAGAGGCCCGCATACCGAAAAAAAAAAAAAAAAAAAAAAATACAACCTGAATGTCAAGGATTTAGTATGAAATTGAAGGTGAAATACCTCATTAACAATTTTTACATTGATTATGTGTTGAACTGATAATATTGGGAGTGTATTGGGTTAAAGTAGATTACTGAAGTTAATTTCACTTATTTCTTTTTAACATTTCTACTAAAAACTTCAAAATTACATATGTGACTCACATTGTATTACTATTGAATAATGTTAAATAAGAAAGAAAATGGCTAGGGGAGGAAGGCGACCACACAGAGCTTTGGAGACCAGGGTAAGGACTTTGGACTTCAGTGGGTGGAAAGGCATTGGAAGGTTTTAAGCAAAAGAGTGACAGAATCTGATGTATTTAAAAATAATCACTGGGATTTCTGTCTTCAGTCCTCTCCAGTGAACCCCCAACTCAGGTAACTTAAACATAAATGCTTCTTCAGGGCAACTACTGATAGCATCTGCAGAAATTATCATTTATTCTCTCACCTTGTTTCCCAGGCCCCAGGCTAAGTCACCACATTGACTGCAATTTACCAGCACAACTGACTTATGGCCTGTTGCTCTAAATTCTGTTTTCCAGAGTCACTGATTCAAAATTATTCTTGGAGAACCTACCATGTGCCAGGCACTATTCTAGGTGTTATAAAAGAAGGGATATAGCTGTAAGAGAAGGGAAAGAAAGGAAACTTATGTCTCATGGGGTTTATATTTTAGTGGACACAGTCTATAAATAAACAAAACAAAAATAAAGCCAAAGAAATGAAAAATATATATACTAGATTTAAAGTGGTATGGTAGAAAATAAAACAAATGATGGTTAGGGAGTACTGGAGTAGAGTGGGTTATTTTCATTTTAAATACAGTAACAGAGACTGTCATACAGAGTGAAGTCAGTCAGAACGAGAAAAACAAATATTATATATTAATGCATATATGTGGAATCTGAAAAAATTGGTATACACGATCTTATTTACAAAGCAGAAATAGAGGCACAGATGGAGAGAACACATGTATGGATACCAAGGGGGAAAGGGGGGTTGGGATGAATTGGGAAACTGGGATTGACATACACTATTGATACTATGTATAAAATAGATAACTAATGAGAACCTACTGTATAGGTTATAGCCCTAAATCTGGGATCTGTACAAAAAAGGGCATAGGTAGCATCAAGTATGTACAAGAGTTTCCACTAGTGTTTATGGGAAAATGTTACATTTTCTCACTGCTCTGTGGTGACCTAAATGAGAAGGAAATCCAAAAAAGAGGGGGTATATGTATATGTATAGCTGATTCACTTTGCTGTACAGTATAAACTAACACAATATTGTAAGGCAACTATACTCCAATAAAATTTTTTTAAGAAAGAATAAAAACAGAGTAATGATTGGAAGGCGTCATATGAAGGAGGGCAGTGAGGGACCCACATACATATTGGGGTAAAGAGAGTTCCAGGCATAGAAAACCCAGATGTGTTCTGGAGATATTGTCCCTTAACATGTTTTCTGATAAAAAGGTCCAATGATCCAATATGTTAGGAAAACACTGCAAACTACATCCTTGTCTTAGAGATTCCTAATGCACATTGGCACTTTAAAGGCTTTGAGAAGTCCTGAGGTAAGAAACCCATAGAACCTTGTTTAATCCACAATTTCCCAAATATATTTGGATAAGAAATATCCAAATAAAGAAATATCCTTTTATTCATGTGACACCTGTTCATATGTATCAGACTTAGTGAGCCATGGAGTCTGCTGTGACCCGAGCACAGCTAAGGGAGAAACGCCCGTGTGCATTTGTGCTGTCCTTCCAGCACCCTTCCACCCTATCACACTTAGGGTTTTCATAAAGTGTTAGCCCTGCCTAAGATGATCTTGAACTCAAGCTCCTCCAAACAAAGCCTAACACTGTGCCCTGGCTCCATCTCTTCACTCACCCACCTCTTATCCCTTTCCTCCCTAACAGAGAGGAGCTATGATATCTCCATCAAGCTAATATTCTCTTTCTCCAACACTGAAAATAACCTACTTTACCATCTTTTCCTCCTCTCACTACCTAATTTTCCTTTATTAATAATTTCCAAAACTTAATAAAAACGTAAATAACAAAATTAAGCAGGCTATGGCATCATCAAAGGAATATCACCAGGGCTTCCCTGGTGGCGCAGTGGTTGAGAATCCGCCTGCCGATGCAGGGGACACGGGTTCGAGCCCCGGTCCGGGAAGATCCCACATGCCGCGGAGCGGCTGGGCCCGTGAGCCATGGCCGCTGAGCCTGCGCGTCCGGAGCCTGTGCTCCGCAACGGGAGAGGCCACAACAGTGAGAGGCCCGCGTACCACAAAAAAAAAAAAAAAAAAAAAAAAAAGGAATATCACCAAAGTAAAAGTGTGAAATAAATTCTGTGGCAGGCGAGGTCACTGGCAGCTGCGGGGGGTTCACAAAACATAGATGCCTCACAGGGATGCTTGAAAGGCTGGTCACACTAAAATAAAAAGAGAATAGGAATGGGGGTTCTGGAAAACCGGGATGCCATGTTCTAAGCAGAGAAACAGCCATCATTATCATTATCCAAATCTTTTGCTCCTCCCATTAGAAATGACCTTCCCCCGGGGCTTTAAGTAACAAATTCTGTATTTAACATGCACCTTTATGTTATAAACATATTCATTTCTGTCTATTCCATTCTAGTTTTTCCTTCATTAAATGTTCAAAGGACAGCAGCATTCTCAGGTTTAGGTATTTACTTTTGCTAAGGAAATGTCAAAACAGAGAGGAGAAAGTTGTCTGTTTCTTCTGGAGGCTTCTGAGGTGAGAGGGACTTTCTATGTTCAGAGAAAACTATGCATTTAAAAAAAACTAAAAGAACCTAACACAGGATTTGGATATGTTGTGTCCTGCCACTAACTGGCCTGTAACAGTGACAAACTCTTTTAATGTCTTTGGGTTTTGGTTTCCTCATATGTAAAAAAACAAGCAGTGATCTAAACCAGGGGTTGGCGAACAGCAACTAATAGGCCAAATCCAGCCACCAACTGTTTTTATGCATAACATTTTATTGGAGCACAGCCATGCCCACTTGTTTATGTATTGCCTATGGCTGGTTTCCTTCTACAATGCAGAGTTGAAGGAGTTGAGTATTTGGGACAGAGACCATATGGTTCATGAGTCTAAAATATTCACTCTCTGGCCTTATAAGAAAAAATCTGCTCAGTAAATTTTCTGCCAGGTCTGACGTTCAGTGATACAGATTCTCACTCCACGAAACGCTTAATTGTTGTCTTTGGAACACAGGTGTTAGGAGTAGACTAAATGGCCTGAGCAAACCACCCCAATTTAAATATTTCATGTGCCTTTAGTCGATCACTCTTGCCACCCACAGCATTTTGACAATGAACCACACACCAAATTGCTATAACTAGTGCCAAGGAAACACATTTTGAAAACAAAGCGTGCTTTCTGGTCCATGCCTTATGAAAATGTATGATGTGAATCGCTCTCAAATAAGGTGTGTGTTGTGCTATGTCTCTAGCTTTGAATCCCAGAAACCACAACATTCCTCAACTCAGCCTCCTCCACAGAGGAGAGAGAGCTTGCCTTGCCAACCAGATGAACAAACCCTGACATTTTATTTATTTTGCTTTCTGGAAACACTCACTCAAAGGGAAAAGGGTCCCCAAATTTTCTGCAGCTGCTGCCTGGATGATTTTTTTAAAATATACCCAAGGAAGCTGTCTGGGTGGCCACGGAAAATGGATGAATCAGCCTGAATTTCACATACTTGGTGCTTTGAACAGTTCACAGTGATGAGATTATCCACAGGGTCCTGACCATGTCTGGCAGCCCACTCACAACCGCCTACATACTATGACCAAGGATTTGCTACAATACCAAAGGGATTTTCCTGGATGATGTTCTCCCTTTAACGTTTAACCCCATACATTGAAAGACAAGCTACTATTCCAGCTTTGACATCAGAGAAGATTTCATTTAGAAAAATGTCAAGAATATAAAAACTCAATCACCAAGTGATTACAGACACTAAACCTCAGAGCTCAAAGAGATTCTAAATTTTACAAGAGAACATTTTCTCACTGCATCTAGGTGTCTGAGGGAGAGATGTGTGTGTCTGTTAAACAGTGACATTACCAAGGTACCCACTTTGAAGAGTTAATAATCGCACACAAAATGAAAACAATAACAATAACAGACAGGAGAAGTCAATTACAGTGAAACTTTGTAGCAGTTTAACAGGAATCTGCTACTGGTAAATGCTGAGAAGATGCTGATGAGTTCTTTGTGACCCAAAGCTGCCCCATTCAGTCTTGGTTCATAAAGGTCATTGGACACCGGAACAGACTCTTGCAGGGATTGGAGTAGGGCTATTTCTTCTCATAGATACCACATCGCTACACATTTTTTAGGTTGAGATAAAAATCTTACAAAGACAGGTAAGTATCTTGATGAGAAAACAGTTTGGGGAGTTTAGCATAACTTAGCTGACTACCCCAAGACACTGAGCACTTGGTACACCTGTACCCAGAGATCCAATTCCTGCAATTCTGCTCTCTACGAGGAAAAGGAGAGAAGCAATGTGAATTCAAGAAAACAGATCCCAAACCATTTCTAACCTCTGCTTCCCCCAGCAACTTCCCCAGAATGTGAAGCTGCTCTTGTGATGAGGAAGGGGGCAGGGCACTGGATTTTCTGTAGGCATCAGTTCCCCATCTGCAGTGCAGGTGCTTGGAAAGCAACACTGATGGCTGACTCTGTAGTAGGTACTATGAACACACTATTTCATGAACATTATTTCATATAATTGTCATAGCGCTGCAAACTTGGCCTTACTGTATGATGATTATCCCTATTTCATGGGTGAGAGGATTTAGTTTCAAACCAAGGAAACTGTCCTTAAGTAATAGATTTAGTAAGTAAGTAAGAGATTTGGACTTGTCTCTGTTTGGCTCCCAAACCCTTGCCAGTCCCACTACGCTCCTCTTCCTTCAGAGCCAAGCCTTTAGGAGAAAACCCTCCCCATTTTCTTTCTTTCATCGAGGATGAGAGAACCTTCTGATGTGGAGTGGACAGGGTCTGGAGTTCTCCCCAGAAAGACTGTTGGCACAGGCCTCGGAAGCCCAAAGCTTTGACTTATAAGCTGCTGTATCCTTGCTTGCCGTGTCCTGGAAAGACTCAGCAGGATCAAGAACAGTTACAGAATTGTACCACCTTACTGTGCTCGGTCTGTCGTGATTCTTGGAAGTGTTGCAATGTACGCTTGCCAACTGAGATGCGGGAGTGGATGTGGTCCTTCAACACAGGCGTCTGCACTGCAGGGTGTTGGTTTGCCCAGTGTGCAACTGTGGGGCCTTAGTCACCCACCCTAAGGAATAAAGAGGGGTCGCCTCTTTGTTTTCATTCGCAACTCTCCCCTGCTAGGCAGTGGCTAATGCTTCAGTGCTCTCAGGCACGGAGCTGTCTGTCCTGCCTGTATCCTGATAAAGAGATGATGCTAAAGCTTTCACAAATCTCAGCAAATCAGACACATGGGAGACAAGGAGAATCTGAGATAGTGAGAAGTTCAAATTCTACAGTCTTCAAAGAATTACTACTTCAAAGAATATAACACAGGCACACACATACCCATTTGTGTCTACATGTAGGCAAAGAAAGCATTGGAAAGTAGGCACTTGAGAATTTCAGATCTTTGGGGAGTCTATTTTGATGACAGAGAATGATTTACATGATTTAGTTCTTCTAAAGTACTTGAAAGCAATTTCTTTTCAATGGTAGGTGAAAAATCCCACCCTTTTGATCTTGTTTACATTCTTGTTCTCTTCAGAAAATTTTAAATAGAATATACAAAAAGGCACTCAGTCTAAAGTGGTTCATCACAAATTTCAAACATGTGAGACCTGATTAATCAGATCTTATAGGAATGAAGACATCTCTGAGAAAAGGTTGTAAACAACCGCTACTTCTCCATTCCAAAATCAGTGTCTTAAAGACCTCTCTGATAAGCCCAATCAAGAGAAGATAAACTTTGAGTAGATAATACAAGGACACCCATGAAAATAGTGACTGCAGCTGCCTCTGTGCAGGGAAACCGAGGGGCTTAAAACAAGACTGGAGGGACACTTGCTTAAATACTTTTATGTCCATTGAATTTTAATTCAGGTGCTTGTTCATTCAAAATAATTGAAATAAAATTTTTTACTTAATAGTCAGTGTCACTATTTTTATTTACTACCTCTTTGACAAGGAAACCATTTGTTTTATATTTGTTCTCCTCATGTATTTGCCATGACCTTCAGTATCTTCAAGGAATCGCATCACTCCTTTCCTATCTCTTCACCACGTCCATTTCTACTCACTCATATGCTGCACCCAAAATGTTCTTCAGCACTTTTCACATGATTATACCGTGCATCTGTATTTGGATTATGGGCTTCTAAGGGGATTACCAAGAGAGGTTGTATGAGTGTTGGTTCTGATGGCTGACATCCTAGGTTAGAATTTTGCCTTCTGCCTCTTGCTAATTTTATGCACTTGGCCAAATCAATAAAAATCTCTAAAGACTCAGAGTTTTCTCATTTCTGAAAAGAGGAAAGTAACAGTAATACCTTGCTGTATTGTCAAAACATTAAATAATAATATCTCATTGAATTTTCAAAATATTAAATTTGCCCAGTTCTCTGTACACAGTATTCACTCAATAAACAATAGTTATTATTATGCTTTGTGTTAGTACAATGCATAATTCTCTCACTTAGAATTCTTAAATTTTGATAAATCTTATTAGTTTTAAAAAAACATTTCTGACTGAAGCAAACAGGAAATAAGAAAACGTAGCAGATAGTTAGTGATGGGAATTGGAAAAGATGGGCAAATGGTAGTTGTCATCTAGAAATTACATTTCTTCTTTCCCACAGACAAACAAAGATGGAAGCACACATAAAAACTACATAAGACCATCTCCTTCCACCTTGTTTTTTCTCAAGTTGCTTTCTTGATAGATTGCCAATCAGAGTATGGAGTCCAGGTTCTGTCATTTAGAGGTGGTTTTCATCCTGGGTTTTCCTCCATGGTCCTTTGGTTTTTATCTTTGGTTCCCAGTGTTCCTAATTACTTGGAAGTAATTCCCAGCCTTAGCAGAGCCCAGTTTCCATCATTAGCCACTTGCCTGTCTGGCAAGACCTGCTCCAGAGAGGAAGGGTGTGGAAAGGCTTTCATGGTTGGAGTCAGTAAACGTTACTGAATGTCCAGCACATGCTGTGTAGTGTCCTGAGGCAATATGGGGTACATGCCTCTGTCCCAGACTAAAAGAAGTAATAGATCTGGCTCCATTCCCCTGTAGTCTTGCAAAAACATCAAAATGAAATACAGAAAGGCAAACTCTAGGTTATACAATGGATGGACTTTGTCTTGGGCAACGTTGGGTTGAAACATACAATCT
Organism: Kogia breviceps; assembly: GCF_026419965.1. Classification (NCBI taxonomy): domain Eukaryota; kingdom Metazoa; phylum Chordata; class Mammalia; order Artiodactyla; family Physeteridae; genus Kogia; species Kogia breviceps. The sequence goes on from NC_081317.1 coordinate 85,663,030, forward strand.
GGGCCAGTCTCTTTGCTTTCTTCTCTCCTTCTCCTATTTCTCAGTAAATGCCTGACCCATCATTTCTAATTAAAATGTATTTTCTGGCAGGAAGATCATCTGGCACACATATTTTAACCAATTCTCAGATACATAAATAAATAAGTGGGTTTGTCCCCAAACTATTTGGAATAGTCTGTGGGTGGTCATTCTGAGGTTAGACTACAGGGCAGGAAACACCCAGCTAACACTTCTCAAAGTGCCACGAAGCCAATTAACTAGTTATACTCAAGACATTCTTTTAATCTCTATGGCAGGGAAATTCAGCCTTGCCAGATATAGATTATATTCCACACAGATCTGGGAAAATATTAAATGTCCACATGTAAGAAACAAAAGAGAATTTAACAATGTGCCAGCGATGAAGCGTAATTTTGCCTTTTGTCACAGATTCTGACCCTTATATCTACACCAACTTTTAGGCTTAATAGTAATATTAAACGCAGTTAAGACAATGCAAACATTTTATATCCTCTGATAAAAAACAAAAGGACATCTTGTTTTGCTGTTGAAACTTGGTTGTTACACCCAGCAGTAAAATGGTCACAGGCAGACTGTGGAGGAAGAACACCTGAATTCTGGGAGAAGTGCATCATTCATCACTTTTTTCTTTAAATATGCAGAAATATTTTTTCTATCGTCTTGTGTCTTTTTATAGGCTTTTAATGATGGGAGAATCTGATAAAATGCAGGCAGACTTTCACATTTAGAATGGATAAGTGGAAGGCAACAAATGCTAAACATGTGTCATCCACCACCAGCCAAGGAATGGCTTTTTATTACATTTTATAAACTCTCAGATTGACATCGAATTGGAAGAGCATTCACATTCACACAAGCATACCTTATTTTGCACACTATTGCTACTAATAATAAACAGCGAATGGTTGGACTAATTCCTCTATGCCTTGTGGGAAAGATTAACTTTCCTACCATTTGTTTTATATTTGCTGGAAATTGGTAACTCCTAAGGTCATCATGTACAATTTCCCAAATATTCAAAGCCCAGACTCCTATTAAGGAATGCAGGAGACTTATAGACACGGCATCCTCTTCTATGAGGGATGCTTTGGGTGTGCCAGGTTTGACATTGTTTTAGCTAGCCACTTAGTCCCCTGGTTCCCAACTGAGCATCAAAATGCCCTGCGATGCTGCAGTGAACTCACAATGGTACTGCGAGATATTTTAAATTTTAAATTGGAAATCCAGCTGCTCAACAGCATTCAAACCACTAATGTTAAGTTGTTTAGGCCCAACTATTTAAAAAACAGAGTGATTAAGCATTTCCTATGGGCTAGGAGTGCCATGAAAGCGTTACTGTCACACCAAGGGTGTCAGGAATCCAGAAAGTTTGGGAACTGCTAAGATAGTCCCATTTATATGAACCCCAAATTCAAAAACATGAACGTATACATGACATCTGATACATTCCATATGCTGGAAAGCATATTATGGAGAATAGAGGATCCCTCACTTTTATAACAATTATGGGGGAAAAAGTTGCAGAACAGGGTCTCAACTGTCTCTTTTTTTTTTTTTTTTTTTGTGATACGCGGGCCTCTCACTGTTGTGGCCTCTCCCGCTGCGGAGCACAGGCTCCGGACGCGCAGGCCCAGCGGCCATGGCTCACGGACCCAGCCGCTCGGCGGCATGTGGGATCTTCCCAGACCGGGGCACGAACCCGCGTCCCCTGCATCGGCAGGCGGATTCTCAACCACTGCGCCACCAGGGAAGCCCTCAACTGTCTCTTGATCTCTATGCTGACTCTTGTTTCCAGTATCCTGAGGACTTCCCTTGGAGGGAATAAATAAACAGTTGCCAGCAAGGAGGAATCACAGAACCTGGGCGGTGTGCTGTATGCTTTTCAGCAGAGGAGGCTTTGAAAATAGAAGTGAGATGACATCTTTTGAGTCTCATTCTATCTTGTTCTCTAATGTAACTCTACAAGAGCTTGAGCAGTCCCTTTGAAACAACTTGCTCTGGAAAAAAATTGTGCAAGACCACAGATGCCTACAGTTTCACAAGGATGACGTGCAGTGTAACCATTAAGCCCTACAGGAAAGTGTGATCTGTTTAAGAAGCAAGAGATACTTGGGATCCGGAAACCTGGGGAAGTAAATTTGACCCAAGGTATTGCAGGCAGGTCTGGAATATCAATATCAGTGGTTAAAAGATAAAAAACTTTGGCCACAATCCTACGAGGAACAGATGATTGAATTAGGACACTGGAGTTACAAAAACACTGTCAGTAGGCCAGTGAAGCCTTGGCAGGGAGAAGAAACTTAGGGGCAGATGCAAGCACATCTCTTGATTCCACTAGGATGGCATCATCTTGGAGTCAGAGGATTAATCTTTTACTTTACAATGACTACTTAACGAGCCATTTATTTCTTAATAGTTAATTCTATACGATTTTTGGAAGAGAAAACAAATTGTGACCTACTCTTATAGCTCTGTCCCAAGGAAAAAAACTGATTAGTAACATTATAGCATCAAAACTAAAAGAGAGGGCTTCCTTGGTGGCACAGTGGTTAAGAATCCACCTGCCAGTGCAGGGGACACGGGTTCGAGCCCTGGTCTGGGAAGATCCCACATGCCGCGGAGCAACTAAGCCCATGCACCACAACTACTGAGCCTGCGCTCCAGAGCCCATGAGCCACAACTCCTGAAGCCCTGGCTCCTAGAGCCTGTGCTTTGCAACAAGAGAAGCCACCACAATGAGAAGCCCGTGCACTGCAACGAAGAGTAGCCCCTGCTGACTTCAACTAGAGAAAGCCTGCACACAGCAACAAAGACCCAACACAGCCAAAAATAAATAAATAAAATAAATAATAATAAAAAGTTTTTTAAAACCCATAAAACTAAAAGAGATAATCATGCCAGAAACTAGGCATGGGTCATGAATCTCTTCCTTTGGGTGCTTCTCTACTAAACTTCTAACTGTACCCCAGGCTGTGTGACTCCTTTTGCTCCTAGGATAATTTCTTCCAAGAACTTTCATTCAGTTCCTGCTTGGCTTTATAGGCCACCAATCTACTGCTGAATTACAAACTTGTATCTCCAACCCAGACTTCTTCCCTGAACTCCAGATTCATGTATCCAATTATCTATTTAACTATCTAACACATGTTGCAAACTTAACATGTGAAAACAGACATCTTCATTCTCAGATCCCAAACCTACTCCTCTCCCAGCCACTATAAATGGCACTTCCACCCACTCCGTTGCTAACCAAAACCTTACTGATTCCTCTCATTCTCTTATTCCTTATAGCCAATCCATCTGCAAGTTCTTTGGACTGTACTGCCAAAGGCTCTCATAATCTCTCTACTTCTCACCGTGCCATCTGCCACCACACACCATCTCTTGCCAGGATCAACACAATGGCCTTGAAACTCACTTCTCTCTTCCATTCTTGTCCTCCTCCATCCAATTTTATACATATAATCTTTAAAACATAATTGAGATCACTTCACCTCTCTATGGAATCCCTACTGTGGTCTTTCAAATGCACTAGATTAAAACAGGAACGCCTTAGCCACATCTGAGGTTCCTACATAATCTATCCCTGCCAAACCAGCAAAACTCATGTGTTAGCAATCTCTTCAGTCTCTCCAGGCATGTCACACTCATCTTTCTTTTCATCAGAGATAACAAGCTCATTCCCACCTTAAGGCTTTGTAGTTCTGGTGTTATTTTCCCAAAATGTTAATGCTTCTGTTCTTCACATGCCTGCCTCCTTCTTGCCATTTGGGTCTCATTTTAAATGTCATCTCTTCAGAGACACCTTCTGTGTCCAGCCAATTCCACATATCCTCCGGTCACTCCCTATCATCATCTCAAAGCAATGGCCACTACTCGAATATCTAATTATTTATTTACTTGTGTACATTTATTTTCGGTCTTGATCCTACTGAAATATAAGCTCCAGCAGTACAGGAAATTGTCTCCTTTCATGACCAGGTACTCTGCTCAGCACATGGTGAGTGCTCAGAAAATATTCACTAAAAGTCCTTAAACGAAAAAATGGTTATCTCAGGCTCTCTCTCCTGTTTTGCTAGTTACATATGTCTTTTCTAATGGTCACTTGTAGACATAATTACTAAAGCTCACATCTCTTCAAACTTAACACAAATGAGAATAAATAAATAATCGACAATGAGATAAGAAAATTAGAAATGGTGCTACAATTCCATCTTATAATTAAGCTGATGGTTGTATTATGATATTAAAGAAAATGTCCTTTGTATAGCTGGAAAATGAATGACAGACATATTCATTAAAATGTGTATTTCTTGAGTTAAAAAATAGTTTCTACATATTTATCAGAACATTTTCAAAAGTAGTTTCACAGGCCTTGCTTGGTATAATATACAGAACCAGAATACAGAATATTTTAATCTATATTTTAAAAGATCAACATTAACAACATAAATGAATATAAATAGCCTCTATTATGCTCCCCTCCTCAGAGACGGGTAAATAGTAGCATAGAATTGTATTAAGTCCAATTAAATTCTTGTGTTTCTCAGAAATATTAAGACTTGCTACTGGCATGTTTATTCTTCTGCTTGAATGAAATGTTATTTAATTTTTTTTTTTCAATTACAGCACAGCTATTACTAGAGTAAGCACCTAAGGTACTATACATACTACACTATAATTTAATGCAGTTTTAAAGGATGAACAAGACATATCCCTTCTTGTGGGAATCTCTCATCATGTGAGAACATGCTGATCACATGCCATGCTTACTCTATGCATCTTTTCTCTTTTCAAATTCAAGTTCTGTTCTATAGGTGGGAAAGAAAATAGTGTTCATTTTCTTGAAAAGAGACGTGAGAAAGTGAAAACCCAAGAACTAAAGGGAAAGAATTCTTCACTACCAGAAACATAAAATCTTTACTTCATGACAACTTCTGAATATTGTAATCTACTTCTTCAACCATTGCCAGTTTTCAAATTTTAAATTATATTTTCAGATGGGGGGGGAATAAGATGCTTAAGAATATTATGGACAGTTTTCAGCAGTAGCTGAGACTGTACGGTTATTCCTCTTTCACTAACTAAAGAAAAAACTGATGAGATAAGGAGAGTTAGAAGCCTTAAATATTGAAGGTTTAAAAATGAAATCAAGTTACATAAATGTAAAAGCTCTATTTTGATTTTATCATATCATTTAAGCTAAATGTCATATATATGCCATGGTTCTTATTTTATACACACACACAGACACACACACACACGTGCCCCTATATGTATAGTTTTATATGTGTAATTAGCTATAGTTAGAAATATCCTGAAAAATTGAGAAGTCTTTCCCCCAAAAGATGATTTGAATACTGTGTAATTTACCACCACACTTCCAGCCTCTCACTTCCCTGGACTCCCATCTCACATTTCATTTTGTTTTAGCATTCACAGGCCCAAAGCTTCATATAGCTTCAAACACTATTAAGACTAATTCTCAGAAATGACATCATCAAGATGAAGGCAAAGGAGACCACAACCTCTGCCTCTCCAAAAAGAGCAGCAATTAGACAGTTATCCACATACAAAAACAGCTCTGGGAGAGCTCTGGAGTCCACTTAAGAAACTTCAGCAATACAGTAAGAAAACAAACAAACAAACAAAACTGAGAATAACTACACAAAAAGAGAAGGAAGACAGCTAGCTTAGTTTTGCCTTCATCATCCCATCCCCCCAAGGCAGCAATGCTCAGCACCAAGAGAGAATGCCCCAGTAAGAAAGACTTTCCCTATCAGGAAAGGAAGAGTGGGGTGAATGACCAGCTTCTTCAGACTTCTGGGGCACCGTACAAAATTCCCACTTTGATTTCACCCCGCTCAGACCAGCAAGGCTGAGATCCACAGAGACAGCTAGGAACAAAGAAAAAAAGCAGGGATACCCGTAGCAGCCATCTACTGGGAGTACTCATGGTTCACAGTGACTTACTTTACAGATAAACTCAGAAGCTTTTGCCACTGAAGAAAGAACAAATGGCCACCACAGCTGCGGTGGACCCCCTGTAGATTTCACCAGCTTTCACTTCACAGGGACTCACATTGGCTGGCACTGGCTGCCTGAGTCTCTCCCCCTTCGCTTCCCAGCCCTCCCCCCATCCCCTGCAAGAGCCCAGGAACTACACCAGCAGCCAGCCCAGGCCTCTGCAGCTATGTCAGTGAAAAACACCAGCCTAGACCCCTGCAGCTGAACCCCATCACCAAATATGTGCTCAGAGCTAGTCACTCTGGCTATACATCTACACACTGCCAGCCTGACACCTGTCATTAGCCTCTACTACCATTCCCATTCCTAGGAGGAGACTGAAGCTGTGTAAAAGAATGTATGCCATAGCCAGGGCCCCCACAGCTGCTTGTGGTCCCATGTCAAACCCTATATTCTATCACTGGCTGTAACAGCTAGGCTTACCTGTAGCTAGCCTCTCCAGATGTTCACCCAAATACTCCCTACTCAACCCCCATCACCAACATCCACTGCCATGCATCCTTGGCAAGACACATCAGACATGGTAGTTCATGTTGATAAACAGGGCCGCTGAAGCTACCAGTGTGCCTTCAGTTGGCCTCAGCCCTTGCTGCTTGCCCTGGTCCCAACCACTGCTTGTGTTTATGTAACAGGTCCATACCACTACACAGGCACATACAGCCACTTGGCCCCTACAGCCAAGTGTGTGCATACCACTGGACCCTGACCACCACCACTGCCTGGGTCCCTAGCTGCTAGATCTAGAATTCCCAACAGCCCTTGTAGACACTGTGGAACACATTGCATTTAGCCATGTAGACAGTCAGGTTTAACAGATACTGTGAAATTCAGATAGAAAGTGAAACAAACTAGTAACTCTGTAAAATAATAAGTAGCTAATAATTGCGTATTGGAAAGCATGTTGGCATGACAGTGGTAAATCATTTATAGAACGAATTCCACTATACTGATTTTTATTAATGTTGATTTTCATTCAGAATTTAATTTAAAAATCATGTATAGATAGCCTAAGTAGACAACGAAAGTTCTGCAATAATCAAATTGGATAGAACATCATTTTAAACATTAACAAATATGTACAATAAGCATATGATTTTAAACATCAAGAAGAAAAATGCCATAGATTAGTGGACAAGATAAGAGTTGTTTTTTGAAAAGATAAACAAAATGGATAAATCTTTAGGTAGACTAAGAAAAACAGAGGGAAGACTAAAGTCAGAAATGAAAGAGGAGATGTTACAATGGACACCACAGAAATACAAAATATCATAAGAGACTTCTATTGACAGTTAAATGCCAACAAATGAGATAACCTAGAAGAAACAGACAAATTCCTAGAAATAAAGAACCTACCAAGACTGAATCATGATAAAACAGAAAACATGAATGGACAAATAACAAGGAAGGAGAATGAATCTAAAACCTCTTGACAAAGAAAAGCCAAGGACCAGATGGCTTCTTTGGTTAATTCTACCAAACATTTAAAGAAGAAGTAATGCCAAGTCTCCCAAATTATTCCAAAACATTGAAGAGGAGGAAAACTTCCAAATTCATTTTACAAGTCCAGCATTAACCTGATACCTAAGTCAGAAAAGGACACTACAAGAAAAGAAAATTACAGGCCAATATCCCTGATGAATATAGAAGCAAAAATCCTCAACAAAATACTAGCAATCCGGATTCAACAGCACATTATAATGATCAAACATCATGATCAAGTGGGATTTATCTCTGAGATGCAAGCAAAGATGGTTCAACATACACAAATCAATAAATGTGATACACCATACCACACAATAGAAGGAAAGACAAAAATCGTATGATCATTTCAATAGATGCAGACAAAGCATTTGACAAAATTCAACATCTTTTCATGACAAAAATTCTCAACAAATTAGGTATAGCAGGAATATACCTCAACATAAGAAAGGACACATAGGACAAGCTCACAGCTAATGTCATACTCAATGGTGAAAAGCGGGAAGCATTCCTTCTAACATCAGGAATAAGACAAGGGTGGCCATTCTCATCACTCTTATTCAATATAGTATTGAAAGTCATAGCTAGAATAATAAAGGGCATCCGAACTGAAAGATAAAAAAAGAAGTAAAATTGTTTCTATTTGCAAATCACATAATATTATATACAGAAAATCCTAAAGACTCCACCAAAAAAACTGTTAGAAATAATAAATGAATTCAGTAAAGTTGCAGGATACAAAATCAATATACAAAAATCAGTTGCATTTCTATACACAAACAATGAACTATTAGGAAGCAAAATTAAGAAAACAGTTCCATTTACAACTGCATCAAAAAGAATAAAATATCTAGGAATAAATTTTACCAAGGAGGTGAAATGCCTACCCACTGAAAACTATGACATTGATGAGAGAAATTGAAGACACAAATAAATGGAAATATATACTGTGTTGATGGATCAGAAGATGGCTAAAATGTCAATATTGCCCAAAGCCACCTATAGATGCAATGCAGTCTTTATGAAAATTCCAATGGCATTTTTATACAGAAATAGAAGAACAATCCTAAAATTCATATGGAACCACAAAAGACCCCAACTATCCAAAACACTTTTGAGAAAAAACAAAGCTGTAGGCATCATACTGTCTAATTTCAATCCATACTACAAAGCTATATTAACCAAAACTGTATGCTACTGGCATAAAAACAGACACAGGCCAATGGAAGAGAGCTGAGAGCCCAGAAATAAACCTTCGCATGTATGCTCAACTAATACTTGACAAGGGAGCCAAGAAAACTCAATAGGAAAAGCATAGTCTCTTTAATAAATGGTGTTGGGAAAACTAGATAACCACTTGCACAAGAGTGAAATTAGACCCCTTTCTTACACACCTCACAAAAAACTGGAAATGTGCTAAATACTTAAACATAAAAACTGAAACTGTAACAATCATAGAGGAAAGCATAGGGGAAAATCTCCTTGACATTGGTCTTGGCAAAAATTTTTTGGATATGACACTGAAACCACAAACAACAAAGGCAAAAATAGGTAAGAGGGACTACATCAAGCTAACTACATTTCTTTGCTGTGCAGAAGCTTGTTAGGCTTCTGCACAGCAAAATAAATGATCAACAAAATGAAAAGGCAACGTAAGAAATGGGAGAAAATATTTGCAAATCACATATCTGATAAGAAGTTAATATCCAAAATACATGAACTCATACAACTCTATAGAAAAAAAAAAAATGGGCAGAGGAACTGAATAGACATTTTTCCAAAGACAGACAAATGGTACATGTTCACTACAGTATTGCTTACCATATCTAAGATATGGAAAAAACATAAGTGGTCATCAATGGATAAATGGACAAAGAAGATGTGGTCTGTATATACAAGGGAATATAATTCAACCAAAAAAAGAAGGAAATCCTGCCATATGCAACAACATGCATGGACTTTGAAGGCATTATGCTAAGTGAAATATAAGTCAGACAGAGAAAGACAAATACTGTATGATATCATTTATATGTGGAATCTAAAAAAGCTGAACCCATAGAAACAATGAGTAGAATGATGTTTACCAGGGGCTGGAGATAGGGAAAATGGTAAGATGTTGCTCAAGAATGATAAGATTAACAAGTTCTTGGGATCTAATGTGCAGCATGTTAATTAGTGTTAATAATACTGTATTATATAGTTAACAATTGCCAAGAGAGCACCTTTAATGTTCTCACCACAAAAAATAAATAGTAATTACATGATGTGATTGAGGTGTTAGCTAACACTATGGTGGCAATAATTTTGCAATATATACCAAATCAGCATGCAGTACACCTTACTCTTTCACAATGTTATATATTAATCATTTCTCAATATAGCTGTAAAAAAATAAAAAGACTATCAGTTCTACCTACCCAAATTACTTAATACAACTCCAATAACTGTCACATAAACTCATCCAAAAGAAGTTTTCATAAAAACAGCAATCCCACTCCTGGGCATATACCCAGAGAAAACCATAATTCAAAAAGATACATGCACCCCAATGTTCATTGCAACACTATTTATAATAGCCATGACATGGAAGTTACCTAAATGTCCATAAATAGAGGAATGGATAAAGAAGATGCGGTACATATATACAATGGAATATTACTCAGGCATAAAAAGAACAAAATAATGCCATATGCTGCAACATGGATGGACCTAGAGATTGTCATACTAAGTAAAGTCAGACAGAGAAAGACAAATATCATATGACATCACTTATATGTGGAATCTAAAAAAAAAAAAGGGTACAAATGAACTAATTTATGAAACAGAAATAGAGTCACAGATGTAGAAAACAAACTTAGGGTTACCAGGGGATGAGGGGAGGAAGGATAAATTGGGAGATTGGGATTGACATATACACATTCCTATATATAAAATAGATAACTAATGAGAACCTGCTATATACAGGGAACTCTACTCAATACTCTCTAATGGCCTATATGGAAAAGAACCTTTAAAAAAAAGAGTGGATATATAGATACCTATAACTGATTCACTTTGCTGTATACCTGCAACTAATACAACATTGTAAGTCAACTATACTCCAATAAAAATTTTAAATATATATATATATATATATATATATATATATCTTTGTATTAATTTGCTAGAGCTGCCATAACAAAGTATCACAAAGTGGGTGGCTTTAACTACAGAAATTTATTTTCTCACAGTTCAGAGGCTAGAAGTCCATAACTAATGTGTTGGCAGGGTTGGCTTCCTCTGAGGCATCCATGCTTGGCTTATAGATAAATGGCCATCTTCTCCCTGTCTTTACATAATCTTCCCTCTTTGTATGTCTGTGTTCTGTATTCCTCTCCTTATATGGATACCAGTCATACTGGGTTAATGCCAACCCTAATGACCTCATTTTAACTTAATTACCTCTTAAAGACCCTATCTCTACATAGAGTCACATTCTATATGAATGTTTCAGAGAGACACAATTCAGCCCATAATAACCTTAAATGAATTTTTCAAAAGATAATTAGAAATAAAAGTCTATAAAATAAACAACTTCCAAATACCTTAATAAGAAACAGATAATACAAATGTACTTTAAAGTATCTGTGAATTACACAAAATTCAAAGTAGTTTCATGAAGAACATTAGAACATGGTTCTCTGCCACTTTGCTTCTTATCCTTCATACCTGAGGGAAGTTATGTTCTTTCATCATTCATTTACTAAATGATACATCCCAATCACATAACTAATTGATCTCAAAAAGATTAAAGACTATATGATCTACTTTTACAAAAGCGAAACGACATAAAAATATTTTCTCAATTTTGAGTTGATTGCATTCAGAATACTTATTTAAAACAGTAACTCACAAAAACAGTTTTAAAGAACTTCTTTCCTTAATTATAATTGGGCACATGTTTGAAGACAGCTGAATACAGAATACAATAAGCTAAAGAATACTGAGGTATACAATATAACTGAAGAATGATTCAGGTTACAAAATCAACATATGTCTTTTAAAATTTTTACATTTCAAGTACATAACTAAAAGCTGAAGATATCTTTGGTTTGTGTATGATAAAAGAATACGATTTTTTATTCCTAGAATGATAAGAAAGAACTTATACCAATGTTTAGCTTCAAGAGTTTCAGGCAATCATAAATCCCCCCTTGCTTTTTATTTACTAGATATTTGCTGCCTAAAAAGTAACTTTCCAGCCAACTGAAGCCCATCTATTGAAGTATTTCATTTTACAATTTTACTAATTGGGATATAAAAATTTATGAAATGCTTTCATACTTATCTTCTTTCTTCCCTCTTAAGGAGAGAACATGTATCCCCATTCTTTGAGTTTTCACAAGTAGGCATTTCCCTAAACACTTTCAGCATCCCGCCCAGTCCCTTACTCTTCCCTGTGGATTTGGAATGAATTACCTGCTAAATAGGTGTCAATGCTTCTCAACTGAATTGAGCTAATAGTTGAAAAGGACTTCAGAACGAGAGAATTGGCTTTTTCTTCCCTCTCCACGACACACAAAAAAGAAGGTAGTGATTCTTTGTAACTACATTTGCCATTTCCCATAGGTAGGCTGTATTAATGTCTAAATTGAGGAGCAAGTAGAAATATAAATCCTGCTTATCTATCAGACTTTCCCCATGTCCCCCAATATAGCTATATTAGTCATACAGGTGATATTTACATCTTCATCTATCTAACTCCTCTAATCTCTCAATTATTTCTGATTCTGAGCAGGATAGAGGAGCATTATTGGTTGGATCCTATCAAAACCCATCACCCAGTTCATTGGCCAGGAACACTGAAAAATACATAAGGAGTAGAATTTGAGGAGACAAAATAATGTTCAATGTTTGAGGTTTGTCATGTGATGAAGCTAGCATATGAGGCTTTACACCTTGGGCTTCTACAAGTATAAACCATGAAAGTTCTTAATCTTGGCATTTGTAGTAGTTTATATTGTGTCATGCCGCCAGTTATTAAAATGGTTTGGTTAGCTTTTTAACTGGCATGATCTGAAAGGACTGCTTTTTAAGATGGGTTTAGTAAGCACTGGTAACATATAATTTTTATTTTGGTGGATCACTGTAGCTTATCATGAATTTGTCCATATCAGTGGCTTTTTATTGGCAGGAAAATGACTGTTCTGGTGCAGCATTAGGCTCTTTAGGAAGCAGACACAACTAATGGGAATATACCATTATAGGAAAAAAGAGAGTGTAATCTAAAGACTTAAAAAATTTTTATTGTGTGGAATGTTTTTTTCCTACATTTTACTATGTTTCTCGGCCAGTTCTGCAGGGTGGAAGACCAGAACTTCAATGAGCTGAGTGCTCTAATTCTAGAAAGCACTAGTGATATTATAGTTTTAAATGATTAGATTTCTTTCAGTTTCAATACTACCACTTTCAGCTCCAACACGTAAAGAGCTTTGAAGTTGTCACTTCCATCTTTACAACAAGAAGAAAAGCTCAACAAACTGAAAAGTGATGACTTTTCTTGGAGCCATCACAGATTAGAAGTTGTAGGGCCAACCACCAACAATGAAATCTGGAGAGACAAGCAAGATGAATAAAGAATCACAGCCAAGATCTGCTGACCCAGAGTAAAAGCTACTAGAGCTATAAACTGGTAGGAACACTGAATGGCAGTTTAGACAAATTGTGGAGGCTGCCTGTGGACTAGCATGAGAATGACAAAAATCCTGGGTCTACAATCTTAGGCGTACACTCAACACTCATGTGGGGTTTATCTCCAGGAACCACACCAGGTTCTCAGAGTGAAGGGCCAAAAAAGAGCCCCTCGCAATTCTAGCAACAGAGGAGAAAAGCAACCATAATAAAATACAACGAAAGGATTCTCCAGGAAAAAAGCCTACTGTATTAACCATGTCGGGTTTTTTTCTGTATTCTAATGCTTTGACATCTTGAGGCCTTGTCCACTTCTTGCTGGTTTCAAATGCAAATCAACCAATCCAGAGACCACACCCCAACCACCTCCTTTATCAGGATCTCATGCTCTTGGCCAGTATCCATCTACCCTCATCACCCCAAAGCCAGGTAAAAGACAACCAGGGATAGCCCCTATGCCCCAGAGTCCACTGAAAGTTTTCAAGGTAGTCAATACTAAGACTGTTTATCCACAGTAACAGACTGTTTTACTTCATCCACTCCTTTCCATGGAAACCATAATAAAGGCTCTTACCCACCATTCTTCTTTCTTCTTCTGCTTTATGACAGACCTTGGTACTCCCCCATGTACCCCCCCCCACCCCCATGACATGGCATGTCCCTTCCTCTTGGGAACTGTGAGGAATAAAGTATCTTTTCTTTTCTTTCTTTCTTCTTCTTTTTTTTTTTTTGCCATGCCACATGGCATGTAGGATCTTAGCTCCCTGACTGGGGATCAAACCCATGCCCCCTACAGTGGTGGCGTGGAGTCTTAACTGCCAGGGAAATCCTCCTAAACGATCTTTTCAATGGCAATCACGTCCAGGTAGGTTGGCCTAACTATATTTCAATTTTATTAATATACTATATTTTAAAACACCTATGTGGTAGGGAAAAGGCTTTACTAGGGCCTACCTCACTCTTCCAATTACTTGAGTTATTACCCAACTCCAGTTCTCACTAACCTTTCTATCTCACTTAAGGGGTGGGTGAGAGGAGAGACATAAGCCACGAAACATTTGTGAAGTCATGGCCCTGGAACACAGGCCAACTAAAAGGCTGAGATTTAGTCATAAAATAATAGAACACTTTCCCTCCTCAGCAATTTACCACTATGTCAACAGAACTCCTGTGTAGTAACAGTGGATTACAGCAAAAAGAGCTGCAAGGTAAAGATTCTAGTTAAAGAGGAGCTCTTAGAGGAGCACAAAGAAAACAAGAGGGACAAAATCAAGGACATTAGAGGAATTTGAAGCCTCTGGCACTCTCAGCTACAGCAAACATTAAATATAGCCCAATTCCTGTTAGATTAACATAAAACCTTGCCCTGAAAGTCAATATACATGAGTTCCTATTACCAAAGATATCATGTCTAAATTTTAACAAAAAAAATCACAAGCCATGCTAAAAAGCAAGGAAAACAATACAGTCTGAAGGGACAAAGGAAGCATCAGAACCAAACCTATATAAGATGCAGATTTTGGAATTGTCAGACAGGTTACAATTAATATGTTAAGGTATCTTCAGGAAAAAACAGACAATATTCAAAACAGATGAGTAATGTAAGGTGAGAGCTAGAAAATCTAAGAAAAATCAAAAGGAAGTGCTCAAAGTAGAAAACACTGTAACAAATATGAAAAATATTTTTGATAGGCTCATGAGTAGACTGGACACAGCAGACATAAGAGTCAGTGAGGGAGCTTCCCTGGTGGCGCAGTGGTTGAGAGTCCGCCTGCCGATGCAGGGGATGCGGGATCATGCCCTGGGGTCCAGGAAGATCCCACATGCCACAAAGCGGCTGGGCTCGTGAGCCATGGCCACTGAGCCTGCACGCCCGGAGCCTGTGCTCCACAACAGGAGAGGCCACAGCAGTGAGAGGCCTGTGTACCACAAAAAAAAGAGTCAGTGAGCTTGAAGATACATCAATAGAAACTTCTAAAACTGAAAGGCAAAGAGAAAAAACAGAATGAAAAATAAATGGTAAAATTTCAAAAGGCATAACATACACATAATGGGAGTACCAGAGTAAAGAAGGGAAAAAAAGAACATCTGAAGTAATAAGGACTGAGAACATTAAACTAATAACAGACACCCAACTAAGACTCCAGGAATCTCAGAGGAAACTGAATATAATAAATACACCCCCCAAAATATTCAAATTGCAGAAAACCAAAGACAAAAAGGAAGATATTAAAAGAAACCAGAGAATGCAAAACTTTACCTATAAAGGAATAAGTAAGAATTATACTGGACTTTTCTCCAGAAACATTGCAAGCAAGAAGAAAATGAGTTAAAATACTGAAAGCAAAAAAAAAAAAAAAAAACCAAAGAAGTCTTTCAACAACCGAGAATTCTACTTCCAGTGACTTTATCTTCAAAAGTGAAGCAGAAATTGTCTCTCAGATAAGCAAAAGCCGAGAGAATTCAATGCCAGAAGACCTGTCCTACAAGAGATGTTAAAAAAAGCTTTTCAGGAGAAGGAAAATTATATAGTTAAAAAACTTAGATTTACACAAGACTGCCAGAGAAGGAATAAATAAAGTTAAAATAAAATCTTTTATTCTTCTTATTCTTGATTGAGAGCATAAGTGTTTATTTAAAATAATCATAATGGAAGCATAGTCCTGCTTTCTTGGCTTGGCGAGCCTGTGAGGACGTGAGGTGCCGGGGCCGCCTGGCCACCAGGAGCCAAAGCAGGTCTGAGCATGGGAGACACCTCAGTGCTGGACAAATGTCCACTGCCCTTGGCCCCCAAGTTCCTCCTCTCCCACCTGGCCCCCAGCCCCTGCCTGGCCAGTCCTGTGTGGTGCATTGGCCCACGCTGAGGTGCGCTGCAGGGCAACATGGTTCTTCGGGTTGTGAAGACCAAGATAAAGCTGTGTGGCTGACAGCGGTCTAGGTGCTCTGGCCAGGTGTCAGGTCTGAGCCTATGAGGAGGGAGAGCCGAGTTCAGGACATTGGTCCACCAAAGACCTCCTGTCCCCATATAGTATCAAACAGCGAAAGCTCTCCCAGAGATCTCCATCTCAACACTAAGACCAAGCTCCACTCAACGAACAGCAAACTACAGTGCTGGACACCGTATGCCAAACAACTAGCAAGACAGGAACACAAACCCGTCCATGAGCAGACAGGCTGCCTAAAATTGTAATGAGTTCACAGACACCCCAAAACATACCACTGGACGTGGTCCTGCCCACCAGAAAAACAAGATCCAGCCTCATCCACCAGAATAGAGGTACCAGTCCCCTCCACCAGGAAACCTACACAACCCACTGAACCAACCTTACCACTGGGAGCAGAAACCAAAAACGATGGGAACTACGAACTGCAGCCTGAGAAAAGGAGACGCCAAACACAGTAAGTTAAGAAAAATGAAAAGACAGAGAAATACACAGCAGATGAAGGAGCAAGGTAAAAACCCACCAGACCAACAAATGAAAAGGAAATAGGCAGCGTACCTGAAAAAGAATTCAGAATAATGATAGTAAAGATGATCCAAAATCTTGGAAATAGAATGGAGAAAACACGAAACGTTTAACAAGGACCTAGAAGAACTAAAGAGCAAACAAACAATGATGAACAACACAATAAATGAAATTTAAAATTCTCTAGAAGGAATCAATAACAGAATAACAGAGGCAGAAGAACGGATAAGTGACATGGAAGATAAAACAGTGGAAATAACTACCACAGAGCAGAAAAAAGAAAAAAGAATGAAAAGAATTAAGGACAGTTTCAGAGACCTCTGGGACAACATTAAACACACCAACATTCGAATTATAGCGGTCCCAGAAGAAGAAGAGAACAAAAAAGGGACTGAGAAAATATTTGAAGAAATTATAGTTGAAAACTTCCCTAATATGGGTAAGGAAATAATCAATCAAGTCCAGGAAGCACAGAGAGTCCCATACAGGATAAATCCAAGGTGAAACACACCTAGACACATATTACTCAAGCTATTAAAAATTAAATACAAAGATAAAATATTAAAAGTGGCAAGGGAAAAATAACAAATAACATATAAGGGAATCCTCAAAAGATTAACAGCTGATTTTTCAGCAGAAACTTTGCAAGCCAGAAGGGAGTGGCAGGACATATGTAAAGTGATGAAAGGGAAAAACATAATACCAAGATTACTCTACCCGGCAAGGATCTCATTTAGATTCGACGGAAAAATTACAAGCTTTACAGACAAGCAAAAGCGAAGAGAATTCAGCACCACCAAACCAGCTTTACAACAAATGCTAAAGGAACTTCTCTAGGCAGGAAACAAAAGACAAGGTAGACTTACAATAATAAACCCCAAACAATTAAGTAAATGGTAATAGGAACATCCATATCGATACCTACCTTAAATGTAAATGGATTAAATGCTCCAACCAAAAGACATAGATGGCTGAATGGATACAAAAACAACCCATACATATGCACTACATGATACCCACTTCTGACCTAGGGACACATACAGACTGAAAGTGAGGGGATGGAAAAAGGTATACCATGCATATGATAATCCAAAGACAGCCGGAGAGGCAATACTAATATCAGACAACTAGACTTTAAAATAAAGACTACTATAAGAGATGAAAGAGAACACTACATAATGATCAAGGGCTCAATCCAAGAAGAAGATACAACAATTGTAAATATTCATGCACCTAACATAGGAACACCTCAATACATAAGGCAAATGCTAACAGTCATAATAGGGGAAATTGACAGTACATAATAATAGTAGTGGACTTTAACACCCTACTTTTGCCAATGGACAGAGCATCCAAAATGAAAATTAATATGGAAACACAAGCTTTTAATGGTACATTAAACAAGATGGACTTAATTGATATTTATAGGACATTCCATCCCCAAACTGCAGATTACACTTTCTTCTCAAGTGCTCATGGAATATTACCCAGGATAGATCATATCTTGGGTCACAAATCAACCTTGGTAAATTTAAGAAAACTGAAATTGTATCAAGTATCTATTCCGACCACAACGCTATGAGACTAGATATCAATCACAGGAAAAAATCTGTAAAAGGTACATACACATGGAGGCTAAACAATACACTACTAAATAACCAAGAGATCACTGAAAAAGTCAAAGAGGAAATCAAAAATACCTAGAAACAAATGACAATGAAAACACGATGACCCAAAACCTATGCGATGCAGCAAAAGCAGTTCTAAGAGGGAAGTTTATAGCAATACAATCCTACCTCAAGAAACAAGAAACATCTCAAACAAATAACCTAACCTTACACCTAAAACAATTAGAGAAAGAAAAACAAAAAACCCCAAAGTTAGCTGAAGGAAAGAAATCATAAAGATCAGATCAGAAAGAAAGGAAAAAGAAATGAAGGAAACGATTACAAAGATCAATAAAACTAAAAGCTGCTTCTTTGAGAAGATAAACAAAATTGATAAACCGTTAGCCAGACTCATCAAGAAAAAAAGGGAGAAGATGCAAATCAGTAGAATTAGAAACGAAAAAGGAGAAGGAACAACTGACACTGCAGAAATACTATGGATCAGGAGTGATTACTACAAGCAACTATATGCCAATAAAATGGACAGCCTGGAAGAAATGGACAAATTCTTAGACAAGCACAACCTTCAGAGACTGAACCAGGAAGAAATACAAAATATAAACAGAACAATCAAAAGCACTGAAATTGAGACTGTGAATAAAAATCTTCCAACAAACAAAAGCCCAGGACCAGATGGCTTCACAGGCAAATTCTATCAAACATTTGGAGAAGAGTTAACCCCTATCCTTCTCAAACTCTTCCAAAATACAGTAGAGGGAGGAACACAGCAAACTCATTCTATGAGGCCACCATCACCCTGATACCAACCACAAAAATATGCCACAAACAAAACAAAACAACAGGCCAATATCACTGATGAACATAGATGCAAAAATCCTCAACAAAATACTAGCAAACAGAATCCAACAGCGCATTAAAAGGATCATACACCATGATCAAGTGGGGTTTAGCCCAGGAATGCAAGGATTCTTCAAGATACGCAAATTAATCAACGTAAAAAACCATATTAACAAATTGAAGGAGAAAAAGCATACGATCATCTCAATAGATGCAGAAAAGCTTTCGACCAAATGAAACACCAATTTATGATAAGAAACCCTCCAAAACGCAGGCAGAGGGAACCTACCTCGACATAATAAGGCCATATATGACAAACCCACAGCAAACATTGTTCTCAATGGTGAAAAACTGAAACCATTTCCACTAAGATGAGGAACAAGACAAGGTTGCCCACTCTCACCACGATTATTCAACATAGTTTTGGAAGTTTTAGCCACAGCAATCAGAGAAGAAAAAGAAATAAAAGGAATCCAAATCGGAAAAGAAGAAGTAAGACTGTCGCTGTTTGCAGATGACGTGATACTACACATAGAGAATCCTAAAGATGCTACCAGAAAACTACTAGAGCTAATCAATGATTTGGTAAAGTAGCAGGATACAAAATTAATGCACAGAAATCTTTTGCATTCCTATACACTAATGATGAAAAATCTGAAAGAGAAATTAAGGAAACACTCCCATTTACCATTGGAAGAAAAAAGAATAAAATACCTAGGAATAAACCTACCTAAGGAGACAAAAGACCTGTATGCAGAAAAGTATAAGACACATATAAAAGAAATTAAAGATAATACAAACAGATGGAGAGATATGCCATGTTCTTGGTTTAGAAGAATCAACATTGTGAAAATGACTATACTACCCAAAGCAATCTAGAGATTCAATGCAATCCCTATCAAACTACCAATGGCATTTTTCACAGAACTAAAACAAAAAATTTCATACTTTGTATAGAAACCCCAAAGACCCCAAATAGCCAGAGCAAAGTTGAGAAAGAAAAACAGAGTTGGAGGAATAAGGCTCCCTGACTTCAGACTATACTACAAAGCTACAGTAATCAAGAAGGTATGATCCTGTCAGAAAAACAGAAATGTAGATCAATGATACAGGATAGAAAGCCCAGAGATAAACCCATGCACATATGGTCACCTTATCTTTGATAAAGGAGGCAAGAATATACAATGGAGAAAAGACAGTCTCTTCAATAAGTGTTGCTGGGAAAACTGGACAGCCACATATAAAAGAATGAAATTAGAACACTCCCTAACACCATGCAAAAAAATAAACTCAAAATGGATTAAAGACCTAAATGTAAGGCCAGACACTATTAAACTCTTAGAGGAAAATAGGCAGAACACTCCATGACATAAATCATAGCAAGATCCTGTTGACCCACCTCCTAGAGAAATGGAAATAAAAACAAAAATAAACAAATGGGACCTAATGAAACTTAAAAGTTTTTGCACAGCAAAGGAAACCATAAACAAGATGAAAAGACAATGCTCAGAATGGGAAAAAATATTTGCAAATGAAGCAACTGACAAAGAATTAATCTCCAAAATTTACAAGGAGCTCCTGCAGCTCAATATCACAAAAACAAACAACCCAATCCAAAAATGGGCGGAAGACCTAAATAGACATTTCACCAATGAAGATATACAGATTGCCAACAAACACATGAAAGGATGCTCAACATCACTAAACATTAGAGAAATGCACATCAAAATTACAATGAGGTATAACCTCACACCGGTCAGAATGGCCATCATCAAAAATTCTATGAACAATAAATGCTGGAGAGGGTGTGGAGAAAAGGGAACCCTCTTGCACTGTTGCTGGGAATGTAAATTGATACAGCCACTATGGAGAACAGTATGGAGGTTCCTCAAAAATCTAAAAATAGAACTACCAAATGACCCAGCAATCCCACTACTGGGCATATAACCCTGAGAAAACCATAATTCAAGAAGATTCATGTACCACAATGTTCATTGCAGCTCTGTTTACAATAGCCAGGACATGGCAGCAACCTAAGTGTCCATCGACAGATGAATGGATAAAGAAGATGTGGCACATATATACGATAGAATATTACTCAGCCATAAAAAGAAACAAAATTGAGTTTTTTGTAGTGAGGTGGATGAACTTAGAGTCTGTCATACAGAGTGAAGTAAGTCAGAAAGAGAGAAACAAATACTGTATGCTAACACATATATATGAAATTGAAAAAAAAAAGGTTCTGATGAATCTAGGGGCAGGACAGGAGTAAAGATGCAGACATAGAGAATGGACTTGAGGACACTGGGATGGGGAAGGGTAAGCTGGGATGAACTGAGAGAGTGGCATGGACATATATACACAACCAAATGTAAAACAGATAGCTAGTGGGAAGCACCCACACAGCACTGGGAGATCAGTTAGGTGCTTTGTGTCCACCTAGAGTGGTGGGATAGGGAGGGTGGGAGAGAAATGCAAGAGGGAGGAGATATGGTGATGTATGTATATGTATAGCTGATTCACTTTGTTACACAGCAGAAACTAACACACCATTGTAAAGCAATTATACTCCAATAAAGATGTTAAAAAAAATTTTAAATATAAAATAAAATAATCATAGTAAAATGTGTAGGTTGATTTTAGTATATGAATAAGTGAAATATGAATGGCAGTAATGTGATAAATTATGGGAGATGTGAAGTACCTAAATAACCCATGAACTGGGATAGTGTTATTGGAAGGTGGGCTTGTATTAGTTATTAATGAATATTGCAAAGTCTAGGGCAACCACTAAAAAAAACGTTAAAAAGAAGCTGTCATAGTTCAATCTGCTATAATAAAATACCACTGACTAAGTGGCCACAATTCCATTGGATTAGGGCTCCACTCTTATGATCTTATTTAACTTTAATTACCTCTGAAAGACCTTATCTCCAGATACTATCACACTGAGGGGGAAACATGATTCAGTCCACAGCAGAAGTGTAAGTTATATTCTAAGAGAGGAGATAAAATGAAATCATATAAAATTCTCAGTTAAAACCAGGGAAGACAAAAGAAGAGGGAAGAATAATAATGACGGACATTGCAAAATGAGAAAGGAGTCAATTCTTCAAATACACATAACAAGTCTTAATGTGCATGGACATAGCAACAGTATCAAATGACATGAGGAAAAACTGATAGGACTGCAAGGAGAAATGGAAAACACACTATTATAAATGCTGACTTTAATATTACTCTTTCAGTTATTGGTTGATCAAGCAATTAGAAAATCTGTAAGGACAGAGGTGACCTGAATAACACTATCAGTCAACGTCTATAATTGATATTTATAGAATAATTCATCCAAGTACAGCAGAATACATATTCCTCTCAAGCTCACATGGAACATTCACCAAGAACAGACCACATTCTGGGCCATAAATAATTGGAGCTAGAAAAAGGTAGAGAGATATTGGATCAGGTGCCCCCAATTCTGCTCTTTTTATTGTTTTAAAACTGGATTAGGCTCTTAACAGCTACAAGTTGCGAAACAGTCCTAAACTGGCTCCTATTTTGTTAATGCAAAAGCTCTGATCAAGCTTCTAAACTTAAAAACCCAACCTTGGAGGCCTATTTAATAACAAGTGAAAAACAACAGGGTTCTTATTAAAGGATTGTCTACCAACATGGTTCAAAGAAGGGGAAAATATCATTGCTACAAAAGCAATTTAAAATGGAACATTGATGAACTCGTTTCTCTACAAACCAAGTTTATTCAGAAATTTAAATGAAATAGAATGGTTTGAAAAATGTACTTCAGCCTTTCTATAAAAACAGGGGCAGGGGCTTCCCTGGTGGCGCAGTGGTTGAGTGTCCGCCTGCCGATGCAGGGGACGCGGGTTCGTGCCCCGGTCCGGGGAGATCCCATGTGCCGCGGAGCGGCTGGGTCCGTGAGCCATGGCCGCTGAGGCTGCGTGTCCGGCGCCTGTGCTCCGCAACGGGAGAGGCCACAACAGTGAGAGGCCCGCGTAACACACACACACACACACACACACACACACACACACACACACACACACACACAAAGCAGGGGCAATATAATTATAAAAATAAAGGAGGTCAGATATTAAATAATCAGTGGAAGAAGAGATTTCCTTTCTTTCTATATATTAAAGGATATATATATATATAAAGGTATATATATATATATGGTGTCATATATATATATAATATATATATAAATCTGCACTCAAAGTAGGCATTAGAAAGGGGGAAACACTTTAGTTAACATCAGATCAGAAAATGTAATGGGGCCTAAAGAAATCTCACAGAAGAAAAGAAGCAAGATCTCAGAGAGAAGGCTAAAATTACTCACACCTTAGAGGCTAGAATTCAGGAAAATATTAAAAGCATCCCTTAGAAAGATATATATTTAAAATTCAGTAAAAGCTATGCGAAACAATCTTTTGAAAGTAGAGAAGACTTGGTAAATTCATTATAGCAATTTGAACAGATTTGAGATCTAGGAAGACAGGTAAAATTCTCAATGAGTTCCAAGTGAATTTCAAAAAGATACATCAATTGTAGGTGGAGACACAAGTTAACACCTGTGCCCTGAGAGACTGTGTCTAAAAATGTGGAATGAAGGAAAAGTACCCAAAAGATGAGACGTGTGAACATGAAGTCAGTCCTTGGTTAAATGTAGTTCTGAAGGAAAGCATGTCCTGGGCAACCAACTGAAGGAGGAGAGGGCGGACAAAGATTTGCTGGGCATTTCTATAGCTCACGAGTTTTACATCAGGATAAGAGCTGGAAAAGTGTGTTAGGACAGCAAATGAGTGGGCTCAAAAGCAGAAGAAGGGACAAGGAGATGAGAGCACTAACCTCACACACAGTAGAGAAGAAGAGAGACCAAAGTATGGAGTGAATATGTTGCAGACTCTGGTATTCAGGGAAAGAGAAGAGCTGTGCTATGGGAAATGGAGTATGTAGCAGAGGCAAAAATTTTCAAAAGCAGCTTCTCAGGAGTGTGCAAAGATACTGTAAACTAACTGAAGGGATATAGGAGAAACCTGACTGAAGTGCCTGAGATTCCATAAATGCCTGATGATAAGATATGGTGGAGGCTCTATCATAGGCAGAGCTCAGCCCTCAATCATCTAAGGATGCACAGAAACACAGGTAACAAAGGAATTGGAAATTTTAAAGTGTTTGATACAGTGGGTGGGAAGAAAATGCAACCAAAGTAAGACCTGGTAGGATGTCATTAATGCAAGCATCTAAATTTTTCAGTAAACAAAGAATACCCCCCCTAACAACACTTTCGTGGGAGTGGGGGATGGAGTAGATAAGCAGATCCCTGTTCACCTTCCCCATAGATATTTTCAACCTTCAACACCAAAATCTCTCCTGCTGTTTGTTTTATCTTCACAAGTCAGAGACTTTGGTCTAGACTGACTTGCAACATGGAAATCTTGACATTTACTTTCATCTACCTTCCTTCTCTCAGGTAATACTTAGTCATTAATATGGTCTTTGGCAACACTTAACTACTGGGTTCTGGAATCATTATTTTGACCAGGATAACTGCTGTAGGGGTTGGGGCTCATTGCATTTAAAATTCATGGGCATAGGGGCAGTAGTGTGCAAAATCTCATATATTCTATTAGCTTTTGAAGTTTTTAAACAGGAAGCACTAAAGTAATACAGTTACTCAGGTCCTAAGAAAACAGCAGAGACTAAAATAAAAGCTTCTTAAGGATTCCAAGTGTTACAGACTCTTCTGACTCTCAGCAAAACATGAAATTTTAGAGGATTTTAATTTCTCTAGACTGTGAACATTTAATTCACAAGGGTTAAGAAGATTTTATTGTAGGTTATAAATTATTGGGGTACAGGACTTTAGAGTGCAAGAGAATGTAATCTTTCTGTTAATTTCACTCTGTATTTAACAATAAAAAGGAATTTACACTAAAATTTGGAATACTTCTAGACTGTTGGGTTTTATTTATGTTGATTTTTAATCTCTGTACAGTTCTTCAGATGGGCTTTCTTAGACAATCTGGCTGGACATAAGTTGGTCTCTGGTCATAGTAATGTCTTGGAATTAACGTACTTAATTGTGTATTGCTTTGAGCCACTTTAGGGCTTTCTTGGGGGCAAAGCTGAAATGCCCACTCATGGACCTAAGAAAATCCAAAAAAATAAAAAATAAATAAAGCTGTTGGAGTTAAGCATCATAAAGGTGAAAGTAGGCTATGCTGTCCTGATAGATTGCTGCTCTTTGCTGATGGGTGAGTCTGGAAGAAGAAACTAAAGACTTATGCTTCAGCCTTCTCTTCTTCTTCTTTTTTGGGACCTCCTTCATCTCCTTGTGAAGAAGGTATAGTCTTAGCTCTTCCACAATGTGAGCTTTACCAGTCAAGGCCAGTTACTGTCCAACTGCCTGGACATAAGTCACTAAATCTAATTATAGGTTGTATATTAGCAATGACATTTCCTCTAGCCCCAAACCACACCCTCCTATATTAAACTGTAATATTTTGGTTTAATTTATATTAAACCAATATTTTGGTTTCTGTATGAATACTGTGACGTTCAGTTGGTTCCACATAATGAATGGGATTGTTATTCATTAACCACTTACACTCCAATAATATGGAAGATATTTACCCTTTTCTGATGATTCTGGAAAAATAATTTTGTTACATTGATCAGTTAATAATTTTTGCCAAAAGTAACAGAAAATCCATCTCAGCAGTTTATTTCCCTTGTGTAAATGATACTACAGAAGTATGTGACAGTGGCAATGATTTAGCAGCTCAAAGATATCAGGGATGATGTCTCAGGGATCTACTTTTACTTTCCCAGCAAGATCACAAGACGTTACCCCAGCTCCAAACATCAGCCACAGTCAAGGTAGAAGAAAGGAAAGAAGATGTGACATCTATTTCTATCTCTTTTATGAGAAATGCAAGAATCTTTCCAGAAATTTCCCAACAGTTCTGTATATTTCATTGGCCTGAACTATGTCACATGATGACATCTCACTACAAGAAGACTGAGAAAATGAGTAATTAGCTTTCCCAGACTTTATGGTGGAAGGTGACAAACGTGATAGGGGCTGATAATGCCCATTGGAACAGCCAACCAGTAGTGTCAACCACAATATGGACAGTGATGCTTTCAGGGGCTCTGAAGTGAGTAAGGTTTATGACCTTCATTTTGGAAAGGATTTATTATGGATGGTAGGTTTCTCTTTGTTATTTTAAAATTTTTCTTTGTGTATTCCCACCTGTTTTTAATATATGGCATGACTTTCAACAACTATGTAGCTCAGTGGTGACACTTTTATGGAAAAAAAGAAGCTCAGGAGCTTTGTCATAGCTCTTCCCCATTTTGAGGATTTTTTAAAAATTTTACTCTGGTTTCACATGTCTGTCTAGGGCCGTTAATGTTACTGAATGTCTGACACATATAAAGGTTTGTATTAGTTTTAAAATAAAATTTTTTCTATTTTTGTATTTTCTTCTGGTTGTTTAGTCATATTTTGGGCTTTACAAAAGAAGAATTGGGGATGTTCAAGATTTGGATTATTAAATCCTGCTAATACTCGATGTAGGGTATTCAAAATATGGTTTCCATTTTTATTTTGTGCTACCCTTGTTGTGACATTGTCACCACTTTCTTATTCTCATTCCTTGAAACCTAGCCAAATAGTAGTAGAAGGTACTACCCTTACAAATTTAGTTCAAATGTTCTGCCAATTTTGATTTTCATTCAGACTGACGTGGGCTTCACAACAGATTTATTTCCTGCTTTTCATGAAAACTTTAAAGCGTATCTGTTAAGATTTTTCCCCTTTCAACTTTGAAACATCTTATTAATAGAACAGTATTACATCATGATATAATATTTGTTGATACTGCAGAGTTTTTCCTAAAATGTCTTGCTTTGGATTAGAATTGGCAAAACTTGTTAAATGTGCGTGGATTTGTTTACAGTATTAACTGTTATAAATAACTCCACTTTTTGAAAGTTTCCTGTTTTGTTTGATAAAAAAAATACATACATACATATATATATATATATATATATATATATATATATATAAAATCTGCCACATATGGCATTTAATAAAAATTGCATACACAAAGACTTTAGGTCAATCTTTCCAGAAAAAGACACAGTAAGAGAAATTAGCCCTTAAATTAAAAGCTAAGTAAATCTAGTATAAATAAAAAGGTTGCTTTCCATGTACGCATCTCTTACCTAACCATTCATTTTCATGTTTTCCACATGCTCTGTACACATGGATCACAAACTGGAGAAGGAACGTACCAAAAACAAACAACTCAGGCAAAAGTGCTGAACGTCACTTTGCACAAGCTTCCAGCCAGAATAATTGGTGCAGAATCTGCCTCTTGTTACAGATACAAGATGGGCCTTTTGCTCTATGTGTGTACCAACTGCATCCCACGGCCAGGCTGGGCAAGCTCCCTGAACAGAGCTGGCAGTGAGACTTAGGCACTTGCTGTCTCAACTTGCTGTTCGGAATCGAGGCTGCCAGACCACTGTTAAAACTGATTGGTATTCACACTTCATTTGAGTGGGTTTGCATTTGGACAAAGTCTTCATTTTCACCTTCCTTGTTATTTCCTGAGGAAAATGAGCAATTCTTCAAGGCTGATGTGCTTTTCAATTCTAGGATTTTTCAGTTACCCACTGCCCACCAGGCTTACTTTATAAAAGAAAGGTCTGCATACTTAAGCTTGTAGGTAAAAGGGTGTTACATTCAACGCCTGCATTTTTCAAGATTTTTCTTCCCTTATTTTTTCTTTCTTTTCTTGGCTTAGGAGCTGTGTGAATGGTTGCTGACTGAGAACATTAGATACATAGTAAATTCCTTTATCTACAGATCAAGGACAAAATTAAACTGGAGGAAATGACCTTGTGACAGCTTTTAGGAAGTATGAATCAGACTTAAAAGGGGAAAAAGTTGTTGACATACTTGTTTCCATATGATTCTTTCCACTGAGAAGAAACAATCTGTTTTCCTCACAAGGAGCTGGCATTGGTCAAGTGGATTTTAGAAAAGTTACGCTGAACTCAATTTATTCAAAGCTGTAAAGCATCTTTCAAACATTAACAGACAGTACTGCTGATATTCATTTGAATTTTTTTAAAAAGCTAAAATCCATGTCTGTAATGCCATACTGGATCAGAATTTGGAACCTCCCACACTAATCTTAGGCAATATAGACAACCAATATTTCTATACACATATGTATATGCAAATACATAATAACTTATTTTTTTCACAGAAAGAACCTAGGCAAAATGAGGCTACCAAAGAAAATTAACCTGAATTATTCAGATTGAATAACTGGCACAAACTACCATAGCAACTAGTCAATTCTATATTTCTGCAGTGTTCTCTTCCAAAATTGTGTATGACCAAAAAAGTATGAGCAAGCTCAATAGATCACTTCAATTATGAAATTAATCCAGATCTTGTGATTACAGCAAAGACAGGTTCTTTTGAAATAAACCCCAGATCTCAGGGACTTTCTGCACCCTCTTCCTTCTGCCTGGCAATACTTTTCTTTTCTCCACTCTTCACCTCCTTTGCTATTGGGTAGACCCTAAAAGGCCCTTCGAGAATTGGCTCAAATGTCTCAGTGATTACTTCTTTGACTCTGCCTCTACTCATTCAATTTAAAAAGTAAATGTATTAAATATATATATATATCTGAAGTACATAAGTGCTGTTATATATACTAGAATACAAGACACTGTCCTTGTCTAAGGAGGAAGTCACTTAACCTGTTCTCCCCAGAACCTTAGGATATACTTGGATCATAGACTTTTTCACTTGTAATGTAGTTTAATATTCATTTCTATCTTCCCCCCAGACCAGCACTGTCCAATATGGTAGCCACTTGTGGTTCTTCAGC
Organism: Kogia breviceps; assembly: GCF_026419965.1. Lineage (NCBI taxonomy): Eukaryota > Metazoa > Chordata > Mammalia > Artiodactyla > Physeteridae > Kogia > Kogia breviceps. Next base: position 85,692,100 of record NC_081317.1, read on the forward strand.
ACTCTATATGTTACTAGTCCAAATTGAGAAGTGCTAACTACAAACTAAATTTTAAAGACTTAGAATGTAAAAATAGAGCTACCCTACACTATGAGCATCCTGAGTATAAGGACCATGTTTTACTAATTTCCGTATTTAAATATCAATTGCATAAAGAATAAAGGTATTTGGTAAATGTATGTTAACTGAATGTATATTTGAATAGACATTGCTAATGTCCTATAGCTAAGAACAAGATGCTAATTTGTGGAGGCAAAAGTTACTTTAGGATCAAGACCCCTAACATCCTCTAATTTTTGTTTTTATTTCTTAAGACATGACACTTTGGGAACAATTTCAATGATTTCTCCTTACAGATAATTGGATTTAGTTACCTCTACATCCTGTTTCTTCATGTCTACAATCCTTCTCAGTTACTTGACCTGGCACATTATACAGAGGTGATTTTCCTCAAATGCAGGGGGCAAATGCTATATGCTGACTCTCTATCTGGCAGGATCACTAGCCAGGTTGAAATGAAAAAGCTGGCAAGTAATAGCACCATGCTCCAGCAAATCCACTCATTTACTACCAGTATTCCAGTTAGCTGTCTGGGAAGCCTCAGGAGATCCAAAATGCATTTTTTCATGAGTTGCATAATGGAGAGAAAATCTCTGGTAAATCTGATGTTTCTTTGGGATGTCCAAGATTTAGGTAAGTTGTTATTTCCTATGGGCTTCTAAAATCTAAGTTTAGCCTCTTAAGGCTTCAGGATTTGGGGAGGTTTCGGCAAAGGGTGGAGGCATAAAGACTGTGACAGTCTTATTTGCTGTAGTCCCAAAATAAATGACTGATAGAGTAAAGGATACTAAAGAAATATGTCAACTAAATGCAGCATGTAATCCTGGTTTAGATCCTACCGATGAATGTTATTTATGGGAAAACTGACAAAATTTGAATAAAGTATATAAAATAATGTTACAGTAATATTAATTTCCTAATTTTGATAAATATACTGTGATTATGTATGTTCATTAACATTCACGTTACTCAATTTTTAAAAAGTAAATTTTCATATTTTATAAAACTCAGAAGCTTTGACCATTTCAAGTTTTCTGATTTTTTTAAGTTCCATAATTATAAATATAACTATGTTATATTTATAATATATTCATAGTGAATTTTCTGAACAGCATAGGCTTCTTCTGGTGACCAAGTAATATTTTCTTTCAATTACTCCAAATAATTAAAATATAGTTAAACTGTTGGATAAAGTTATTAGTATATATTCAGATAAAGTTAAACCAAATATGTATGGATTTTTTTTATTATGTTTTCTCTCTGTATTGACTTAAAATATGCATGTTCAGCCTAAATTACCTCTTTAAATCTGCTTTTAAAAATTCAAGTTACGCTCAGAATCCTGAGGGGATCTCACATTCCATGCTGTGTGAATTAACGTTTATTCCTAACTTGAGTACTGGAAGTTATTCACTGTTTTGAGGAAAACTGTGAAATGATCCAGTTGAAGTTTTAGAAAGATATCTCTGGTGACAGAGTAAAGCAGAGATGGCAAAGAGAAGAGATTGGGAGTATCGCAACTGTATCTGCAACAGATGATAGGGACCAGAACCAGAACAGTGGCAATAAGAACAGAACAGAGGGTCCAGTTATAAAGCCCATCTCGAGGGCAGGGTCACATCATTTGAATGCCCACATTAAGGCTGAAAGAACTCATGTTTACACCAGAGTTGCCAAGACTGGTGATCCAGAAGGTGGTGAACCTGAGAGAGGGCACCCAACAAAGAGAAGATATTTTTGCAATATTTTATCACTGCTCATCATTTGGAAAATTCTTTTCATTAATATATTCTCCCTAATATTCATTTTCCATAAAAATTCACATAGGAATCTATTACTGCTAAGGGAAATTCTGGGGAATTTGCTTTGAGAAATTTGTGAATCAATTAAGAGGGCATTCCTATAAAGCCAGGCTCACCTATGTAGGTCTGCAAGACTGAAAATGTTTTCTAGAGACAGAACTTATCATGGGTCACTGTGCTTTTTAACTTTTCAGATTTTCCATGGGAAGTACAATACTCAGCTTTAGACATTACCACGCAAAAGAAGGAGCAGCTGATATTTTCCCAACAATTCAGAATTTATTTTCGCTTAATTATGGTATTACATGGTAGGAAAATTTCCTGACAGAGAAAAGGTTTAAAAAAAAGAGAGAAAGACCAAAAGAAAGAATCAACTATTCCAATATAAGTCACATGTAAAATAACCCAGAAAATAACTGATCGAGTCACAGGAAGATGTGAGCTTAAAATGCTAGTCACAATCAAAAGTCTTCTTTTCATCGAAAGCTGACGGCAACTGGCCAATGCCTTCATAACAGATGTGCTAAAGGATCTCCAGCCAAGAGACAGAAATGAATAAAGTGAAAATTACTGCTATTACCGTGAGCTGGAGATGACCCATCAGGCCAAGTCGACCCATGAGGTTTGAAAGTCAGCAAGCCGAAAGTGATGCCAGAGACCTGGCCTGCTCTGAATCCTAGGGATCCTCCCTCATCCCATCAGCAGTAATCACTGCTAAAGGCCTGTCATCGTCCACTTTTTGTCACTGCAAGGAAACATGTGAGTGCCACAGCCATACCATATCATTCCCTCCTTCATCAGAAACTGAAATCTGCTACTGTCCTGTAAAATCTGTTCTTTGAAGAGATTTGCTTTCCTATTTATAAATTCCCTTTACTGTGAGTTTCCCACATCAGAAAAAAAGGCCTTGACTCTGAATTAGCTAATTTATCTTGAGTGTGCCGTTAATCTAAATTACCTTTAGGTTTAAGCAACATGAAATCATCTTGTAATAGCTTAATTTCACCAAACTCCTATTTGTATTCTAACTAAGGATGATGCAGGGGTTTTGCTGTTTGTATCCACTAAGCAGTTTGCTATTTTCTCCCAAACCCTTCAACCTTTCATCACCTCCCCCCGCCACAAACACACACGCACATATGCACACACGCACACGCACACACACACACACACGTGCACACATACACACAAGTAATCCAAATGGAAACGTTTTAGTCCCATATGTTCTAAAATAGGTGAGTTTGGTTTAGCAAATACCTGACTAAATCTAGGATTTAAAGTAGTTGGTACTGAAGATAATGCCAACGATTCTAGACCTAGAGATTAAAAGGGTAGTTTCAGCTTTAATTCTTTGAAAACGCATCCATTCTTGTTATGTGACCAGCAGCCACCCTGCCCTGCAAAGGGTAACTAACTCAGGCACTGGCTGGCTCTCTTGAACTATCACATCACATTCTCCACTAATCCTCCAGACAAAAGAGGAGCTGAACAAGTCCCAGTTCCGGATGTGTCTCTTCCTGCCAACTCCTGTCCTATCCAGGCACAAGTGTCAAAGTTTTGCCATTAGTAGGTCTGACCCTGGTAGCTCCTGCACCCATGAGAATCCAGCATGACAATGGGTGAATGCTTCTGACCCATGAGCACTCTAAGCCAAAAAGCAATCTCCTATGTCTGGAGTGACTTGAGTGCTCTGAGGCTCACTGGGCTACCACTATACCCAATCCGCACTGTGTGTGGCTCATCTGTCTCACTAGCCCCACACCTGGGGCTCTGAGTCCAGATCTCCAATATGGCTCCCTCAAACTGAAGCCTAACCTGAATGACCTGAACTATTTCTGCAATGACTTCTCACAAGATTAGATTCTGCTCCTCATATCAATTCATATCCCTGACGCTGCTCACTGCTACCACTCAAAAGTGCCACCTCAGAGTAGTGGCTCTTGACCCTGGACGTGCACTGGAATCAGCTCAAGGTTCAACTACATTCCCTCAGAGTGAGAAACACTGCCTTAGGTACCAAAGCCGGTCTGGGCCAATGTGCAGTTTTGCATATGCGTGATTCTAGCATGGAAGCTGTCTCAGACTTTTTAAAGAAGTGGTCAGGCTATAAATCAGAAAGTAATAAAATATATAATACTATGGATATTACTGTTGTGTAATGTGTTGCCATGTTAGTCATAGCATGATTAAATTACTGCTTTAACACTTTCTTTGCTTTAGGGAATCTTCCTCCAACTCCCCTACTAGTCATCCCTGTCTGATACTTGCCAGTTCCCCTGTCCATCAGGTCTGCAATCACGGCCACCTGTTGGTACCATCCAAAAGCACCCACCCTAAACCACTTTTTCTTCATCCTCTCAACACAGTTCCTCGGCTCTTCCTACTCTCTTTGGCTTTTGATCTCAGGATTAATTTTTGACTCACTACCACTTACGCTTAGCCCTGCTACCACAACCGAAGGAAGACTGTTTTCTCCTTCATCTGAATCCAACTTTTTCTCCAGGTCAAAGACCTTCAACTGCCCTTATAAAACTGTCCACTTAGGTATGCACAAATTTATATCTGAGTTGCAGAGTATCTAGAATTTTTTTGTCCCTATGTTTATGTGTATAAAGGTATTGTAATAATATCTTTACAATAAAAGAAGGACAGAAAAAGTGTAACTTCCATTTTGGTAAACAGGAAGCTAAACAACATAATCCACCTGGTCGTCCTGCTCTCTGGAATCAAATCATCAGATTTCTACAAGCAGAATCCTCACCAAGTTGCCCATGGCCCTCCCAATCGATGCCCACATTTTCTCAAACCCTTCTTGTACCCCACATTGTTGATAGCTTAGGATGCACTAAATGTTAGATCTGTCTTATGGTACAATCTTTAAGTGTGGATTTAGCATGCCACTCTCCTGATCTAAAAGATTCACTGACTTCAAATGTTCTAGAGAAGTGACCCTTACTTGGGGGGGCATATCACATTAGGAAAAGTGATAGAGTATAGGGGAGATATATGCTCCTAAAAGCAGTTTCAATATTATAATTCCCAACCATATTTGGAAAACTTTCAAAACTCACTTATTGCTTCCATAATAAAACTTATAGAAGGGACAGCTCATTTACTCATTCATGATGAACAACTGTTCATTATCATACACATACTATGTAGCAGGCACTATTCTAGCTATTCTACCAGCAGGGAAAATCTTTACTGGCATGGGAAAAGAATGCAGACAAGCTGGGAAAGAGTCATGCTGAAATAAAACATCCAAATTAAAATCTCAGGAAAGCTCCACAAAGTGGAAAACTGTACTTCTACTACATCAAGTCTCAACTCATTGTTTCTCAGCAGCCTCCATCCAAGCCATCTTCAAGGGTTAAATGGTGGTTCCCAAAAGATATGTCCATGTTCTAAGTCCTGGAGGTTATGAATGTTACCTCATTTACATAAAGGATCTTGAAGCTGTAACTAAGTTAAGGGCCTTGAGATGAGATCATCCTGGTTTATCCAGGTGGGACCTCAATGCAGTACGTGTCCTTATGAGAGACACACAGAGGAGAGACATACAGAGAAAAGAGGAGAAGGCCATATGATGATAGAAGCAGAGATTGAAGTGATGCATCCACAAGCCAAAGAACACGTAGAACCACCAGAAGCTGTTGGATGCAAAGCAAGGTTCTCTGATAGAGTCTGGAGAAGGAGCATGGCCCTGCTGGCACACCTTAATTATAGACCCTGGCCTCCAGAACTGTGAGAGTATAAATTTCTATGTTTTAAGCCATGAAGTTTGTGGCAATTTGTTACAGCAGCCACAGGAAGCTAATAAAACCATATACTGTAATTTGCAGTAAGTTTTCCTCACCCTATAGCAACAGAGAGTGTGCACAGTTGATATATAATGAATTCTTAATGGACTCCAGACCAACTGCTTTATATAGTTTAAGGACTACCTCTGAGGTAGGAGAGAGGGAAAGGGCAACCTAAACTGATTCAAAGTTATTATTCTGCCCATACAACATTTGGAATCTTACCCTAGGAAAGATACATTACATTTTTCTTTTCTTATCTACCATGAGCTGTATCAAACAAGACAGGAGGGGAAAAAAAAAAAACACATCACAAAGAACCCTTGATTTTTTTCAAACACAATGTGCTTGATTTTCAAGGGAACTGTTCTCCAAATAATTCCAGAAACATGCTTTAATTATATTTTACACAGGATATACACTGATTGGACCCTTGCTTTTTACTCTTTTCAGGTCAAAGACATCTCCCATTGATCTCTTCTCATTAGCTACTGATAAAATAAGTAGCTCATAAATGAATTTTCACTTGGCAAAAGTGGATTAGGAAATCCAACATTTATTCTGAAATAATTCAGAATTCTAATTTTATTACATAGTAATTATAAAATAAATCACAAACCAAGATATACTCAATGTTGCATGTAAAGAATTTTCACATTCAAATGAAAGAAATTTTAAATAAAAACTAATCATAAAACGTAAAACGGCATAGAAAGTAATAAAACATTTGTACAAAAATTAAAACACAGGGGCCTGGTTCAAGATGGTGGAGGAGAAAGACGTGAGCTCTCTCCCTCTTGCAAGAGCACCGGAATTACAACTAACTTCTGAACAATCATCGACAGGTAGACACTGGAACTCACCAAAAAGGATACCCCAAAGACAAAGGGGAAGCCACAGTGAGACGAGACCCAGACCTCTGGCCAGAGCCTGAGGAGCTCCGTCCTGAAAGGTTCAATAAGAAGAACAAGGAGAGCCTAAATCCTTACACATACCTGCTTTTTGGAACTGGACCCCGAAACTGTATTGGCATGAGGTTTGCTATCATGAACATGAAACTTGGTGTTGTCAGAGTCCTGCAGAACTTCTCCTTCAAACCTTGTAAAGAAACACAGATCCCCCTGAAATTGAGCACTCAAGGACTTATGAAACTGGAAAATCCCATTGTTCTAGAGGTTATGCTCAGAGATGGGACCATAAGTAGAGCCTGACTTTCCCTAAGGACTTGGGCTTTGTTCTTCAAGGAGCTGTGTCCTAGAATTTCAGAGAACTTGATTTACTTTGTGATAAAAACCAGAAATAAAGAAGGGCTTCACCTACTGCACTTGCAAAAAAAAAAAAAAAAAAAAAAAAAAAAAATTAAAACACAGGAAAAAAAAGAGAAAAAGTTCTTATCAGTTATGTTTCTGTACACTTGATCTTAGCTACGTAAATAGCTTGGGCAGTTAATTAAGCATTGAGAAAAGATAGATGAGGAGTGAAGGAAAGGGAAATAAATAAAACTCTAAGTGAGAATTTTCTGACAAATGTGCCTTCCTAGTTAATTTTCACATCCAGAGCTAAGCCACATCTGCATCGTTTGCACTTCCTTTCATTACCCAGGCACAAATCACTTGCTCATTTATCATTCCTGTAACACATGTATTATTGAAGTGCGATGATTCATCACTTTTCATTGATCAAATAACATCCAGAATTACCTTCCAAATGCTTTGCATGTAGAGGTGACCAAATAACTAAAAATCTGTGATGCTTCCTTTTAATAACACCTCCATGAAAAGAATTGGTAAACCTGATTTCTTATCATTTTCTCCCGTTAGCATGGGGACCGTGCTCTCTTGCTGGCTCCATGGGCCTGAGTGCCTCTCTTCCTCCACGTCTGGTTCATTCCACATGCTTTCATGTGCAAATGGACAAAAATTGCTGTCAACTGAGACCATCTGGGAGCCATTCCCCTTACCTTTCCTTAAGTAAAATATAAAAAGAACTAGGAGCAAATAGATGTGACTATTACGTAAGAAGACTCTTTAATATGTTGCTTGAGTAGTCAGTCCCGAGGAAAACACCATCTATAAATGAGCAGATCAGACTTTGTAAATCAGAACTTAGACCACCATTCTTCCAGAAAGTGGCTGCTTTCAGGGGTGTGGCTTGTATGTATTGAGTGGAAAGAAATATGGTCTCCACGTGAGTCATTTTTGCCACCTTCTCAGAGCCTACCCATGTGTCAATTGCAGATATTCAGAAATTGTTTATTGATTGCAGTGGACACGTGGACTTTCCTTTTCCAAGTTGCAGAGTCTCATTCAGAGATGTTGCCAAACCGAGGATTTAGGACCCCTGCTGCATTAGCCCTATTGGAAGTTAGTAGGACCTCTATGGCACAGCAATCACACATCTAAATCTCATTCTGATCAAACTGCTGAAGGCAGCTGTCCCTGGCGTTTCCCTCAACAGGTAGGTAGAGGTAAAGGCATGAGCTGAATTCAATGAGAGAATATGAACAGCTGTGAAAGGACATGATCTCTTCTAAATTGAATCTGAAAAATCCCTTCACACACAGATTCTCTCTCTCTTCTCTCCTTTCCTCCTTCCCTCTCCCTCTTTCTCTGTCAGGCAGAAGAGGGGAAAACACCGACTATGTGCTAGGTAAACTCTGTGCTAGATGCTTTATCTCACTTAATTCAACTATATTAACGACACTGCCCTTGGAGAAACCTGAGCTCAGCATGATGCCAGCTGATGGCTCAGGGGTGTAAACTGAACACATAATCAATAGCCCACACCCACCCACATCCATCATCTTTCTCCTGCACTGTGATACCTCCAGCAAAGGGGCTCGATAAAACTGGTCAACGGCAAGCCTTACAGCTCAGCCAGTAGGTAAGCAGACTACATGGAAAAGTATTTTTAAAATAAAAACTTAGTGGATATATGTAAGAAAATAGTATTACATTTACCACTGAGCATCATTCTAGGAAAGAGCAGACTTGAGTGCAGATATGCAGAGAAGGCTGTAAATACTGAAGGGAATTTGTCTTGGCCACAGACAAGAATAAACTCGGGACAAGAATAAAATCGGGATGTCACAAACGTATGGACACTAAGCGGGGAAAGTGGCGGGGGGTGGTGGTGGTGGTGGGAGGAATTGGGAGATTGGGATTGACATGCATACATTAATATGTATTAAATGGATAACTAATAAGAAACTGCTGTATAAAAAAAATAAAATAAAATTCAAAAATTCAAAAAAAAAAAACCAGGATGTCAAATCAAGTAGAAAGGAAGTTAGAGTACGATCTACAACCCAGGAAAGATTAAGACAAAGATAAGCATAGTCACCACGTCAGACGCAAATACAGCTGATAACTCCATGGGAATTAAGCTTCTATTAATATAGTTGTCTCTCAGTATCCTCCCATATACTTTAAATCATTTCTAGATTACTTATAATACCTAATACAATGTAAATGCCATGTAAATAGTTGTAAACACAATGTAAATGCTATGTAAATAGTTGCCAGCACGTGGCAAATTCCATTTTGCTTTTTGGAACTTTCTGGAATTTTTCTTTTCCAAATATTTTTGATCCACAGTGGGTCGAATCTGCAGATGTGGAACCCACAGGTACTGAGGGCTGACTGTAATTTTCTGCAGTGAATCCCAGTGTGACTGTGCTTGCATAGTGTTTTTATTCCTAAAGGTCCAGGACAATTTTAAGCCTAAATCCTAATTCTAGAGTCTATGTACCTCAGGAGGCAAAGAGATGCTGTACCCTTTCCAGGAATCTCTAAGTCATCCTTCCAAAGTTTCTGAAAATTCCCTTGTAACTAAAGAGGCTACCAAGTCCAAGCTTTAGTATGCCTTCATTAAATACCATCCTCACATCCTTGTATTCCATAAATTTAACAGGAATACATCTATCCAAGGGCTTGCCAGGAATATTTCAATTTGTGCAGAATGAGTATTTGCATTTTCAACAATATTTTCCTTTAACGACTAATACAATTATGAAACTAATTCTTAAATGAAAAATAAAGGATGTCACCACAACAAAAATGACATTTAAGATTCTTAACATTTACTCGGTATATTGTCCCAGACACTTCAGGTGTCTCTCACATAACTAACAAAATAAGCCAAATGAACACACAACAGTCACAATGCTGTAGTTATTTCGAAACACATATGCTCTGTAATTTATCTTAATATATTTTAGCAAATATATATATTTTTCTATCTATATCTATAAAATATAGAGAGATGCACTCACATATGTATGTAGGTGTGTGTGTGTGTGATATATAAAGCAAATATAGCCAAATAGTAACCATTATTAAATCTAGAGGATGGGTGTCTGGTTGTTTACTATTCTCTCTACTTTTGTGTATGTTTGACATTTTTCACGGACAAACATCACAGAAATATGTATTCAAGTACCTAGGCCTGCGGTTCCCATTCGGGATTCCCACCACCTCACTGGCAGCTGTATGTGTAATAATTGCCTCATTCCTTTAGGCAGTGGGCTTTTGCCATTACTTAAGGTATCTAACGCTTCTCATTAGGGGAAAGCACTTAAAGATACTTGTCTAATTGTGTTCAGACAACGTAAATGACCCACCTTTATCCAAGTTGAACTCCCAGTAGCTATCAATCAATGTATGTTGATACTAGGCTCTGACTAATTGATACTAAAGAAAATCTAACACCTATGATCCGATAAGTATTGAAGTAGTGCTGATGAAGGCAAAGAAATATTTTCCACAAAGTCTTTTGGAGACAAAAGCTCCAGCATTAAAGAAGCATCAGATATGCAAAACAAAACCCCTAACACCTCATTCAGGTGCAAATGTACCAGGTAAGCTAATGGAACATGCTGGGGGTAAGGATGGCCTCACAGCACAGCTGCGTTACTCTGCACCTGCCCTCCCTAACTCCATCTAACTTGGTAGATGATAAATCCTTTGGATTTGGATATTTGGGGTAAGAGAAGTTGGTCAAAATCTTGGTAAGGGAAAAGAGCATTAGGAATTTATCAGTATATTCTCTCTCCACAATCTCCATTCTTATGCTCCTCTCCTAAACATGTTTGTTACAGAAGAATTTACTATTATGAGTAACTTTAAGAATTTATGAAGTAAACATGGGTTAGAGATAGAGAGAGTTCATAAGCAAACCTGTGAAAGTATTTTAAACGCTGTTTATATGCATAATAATAAAAACAACAAAATCAGGAAGAAAAAATGATGACAGCACATAAATTTAAAAACATCAATGCCTTTTTACATATCTTGAATTTGTAAAAAAGTGGTACTAAACAACATATTTCCTTGGTATATTCTAGCTCACTAAAAAACTTGAGAATACTCTTCGCCACAGTGACAGTCACATATTTGTTTGCTTTGATGCAATACTATCCATGTGCACAGGCACATAAAATCTGTTTGGTCCTCCAGCCTATTTTTAAATTTTATTTTTGGTTTTGTTTTACTAGTCAAATTGTGATTTCTGTATGTTAGACCCCAAACTCTTACAAAATGTGGAAGTGATGTCAATTTGACTTTGGGAGTGTTAACTTAATTAAACAAAGAGGCCATTAGAATGAGGTGGTTCTAATACCCTCGAGTCTGCCTACACACCCAAACCTAAGCCTGAAATGCCTCAGCGTCAAGAAATCAAAACCGACAAGTAATCACAGACGACCAGCTAGGCCTTCCCAAATAAGGCAACCACTTAAGGCAAGCCAATCAAATAATGTCCTTGCTTTGCTTCTCCATCTTCTCTATAAATATCTTTTCATGAGCTCTGGTCCGTGGAGCCCTCTGAACGACTTCCAATTTGGTGCTGCTTCATTCAAATCAAGTTTTGCTCAAATAAACTCTTAAAATATTTAATATGCCTCAGTTTATCTTTTAACAGGAGGAATGACTGAACTCTCATTCGTGAAGGCCTTGATCCTAGTGGCATACCTGCCTGCCTAGTGGGAAATCTGGTATAAAACTTCCAGATTCTCACCATGATAATCTGCCCATTAAACTGAATTGTGAAATTAAAATAACTTTGTTAGCAAAAAGCCTAGGCATATATAATTATCTTAAAAATAAAAGCTCATTTTAATATCTTGTCTGTTTTTTAATTTTTTTTCCTGTCAATCTCAAACATAAGTTACTAGGTAGGATTCTTATGTTTCTTAATCTCTACTGAATAATTTTTTTCACATCCCACACTAGATACCAAGGACTTTAGCCTCCCTCCCTCTCGCTCTCTTATGTCACAGATTATTTCTGAAAGCATCTAAAGTGAAAAATGAACCAAAGGACAGATTTCTGTCTTTGGAATTTCACATCAAGTAAGGAAGTAAGGTTTTGTTCTCCCCCAGACAGTTCAGGCCCCACTCGCAACCAACTCCCTCCACCACAACTTATTTCTGAATCCTATTTCTGTAAGAACTGGAAAAAAACATGAGCCCTGATGACTCAGCTTCTCGGGGCACTGCTGAAGCAGTGGTGTGGAGAGGCTGTGCAAGCTGGAAGACCCAAGCTTTGCTGGGCATTTCTCTCCCTTTGAGCCACTCGCTGTCATTCTGTTTCTCAGGGCATCTTCCCCACTGGGCAGCAGAAAGGGAAAATCACATAAAATTAAATATCACTTTATATGAAATATGACTTAGGTCCTTAAACAGGTCTGGATTTGCAGGGACACAAGCCATTATCCTTGGGTCAGAGACACTAATAATAAAGGCACCATTTGATAAAGTAAACATTCACAGAGAAAGAAACCATGAAAAGTCAGTAGTGAAATTAGTCACTGTTCCTATGCTGTCTTTCTGAGAAATGAGACGCATTTAAAATAGCGCCCTACACTTTAAGATGGGAACCGTGATTAATGACAATGCCTCACCTTATCCAGCAAGAAAAAGAATTGCATGTCAAAACAGACACAAGGTATCTTAAAATTGTAGATGGAGTGGGGAATGTATTTTCTATCTTTAAAAAGAAGGAAGCAGGCAAATAATTGCTGCCTCCTTCCAAAGGGTTAAGCGTTTCTGATTAGCTTTGGGTCATGCATCACATTCTGAGTGCCTAAGCTTAAAGACACACTTCATTGAACCCCATCTAGCAAGCTTCAGGCTTATGAAGGTGTTCCTCTTCATTGCTTCTCATCTGGCCTACAAAACGATTGGGCTGGAGACTGACATTGATTAAGTGCAAGAGAACCATGTTTTACTGTGACAGCTGCTAGGCTTCTGTCAACAAATCAATGTATTTTTTTTTCCTTTTCACCTTAACTCTCCCGTTAGCATCCTGCTGTTACTAGAAATGAAAAACATCTCTATATAACTGTCTGCTGATTGACCACTTTCTGATTTGCCAATCACATATAATGTTTTTATGATGGAAAAGGCTAACCCTTCATTCTAAGCAGCTTTTTGTGCACAAACAGTGAAATTTGCTGGAATCCTCTGGGGTGTGGCTGCTGCTCCTATAACTTAGAATCAAAAGAGACAGACATATTTTACAGAAAAATGTCACTTTACTCTCTGGATTTGATCAGTAAGGGTTCAAATGCACCCTGTCCCTGAACTTGGGGAGTGTTTTAGCAATGGTTCCACCCATTGATCTCCTGCTATCTAGATAAGATAGTCACCCTTAATAGCTTTTTGTGCACAGAGTATCCTTGGTTATTTATAATAGAGTGAGGCTATTAAAAGCTGTACATCACACTGTGCACCAGAAACAGGAGGTGTGGTTAGGAGACAGCAGATACAGAGATCTCTAAAGCAACATGGGGTCAAAATAGAACTTTTAAAGATATTCTGCTTAAAACATCAGACTTGCCTCCTGCCTTCTATCTCTAACTGTGTGTGGCTTGAAATTGAGCCGGGAGCTTGCTTGACTGGAAACATATAGGACAGACCCATATGGAATGAGTAAATTACTGCGTAGTAATTAGAGCTTTCTGACACTATTTAATGAAAGGTGTATTTTCATATGCTTTTGTCTGTGATTCTATTTCATAGCCAAATGCCAAGTAACCTTAAACCAAGATTTTCACCGTGTCAATCTTGGACAACATGGTTTATTTTGCCCAGTCAATCTCTCCTCTTTTTTTAACCCAGGAAAAAAGAAATAGAGCTAATATGGGAAAGCAATGGGGCCAAAGGTGAAAAGAGGAAAGGGTAAAATAAACTAATTCTGTCACAAGGAAAATAGGCATTGGGAGAGGATTCCAGGAGGGTTCCTGCTAAATAGCTCGTCGGTGTTCTCTGGCCCCAGTCTCCATACCTCCAGAGGTGCTTTTCAATCACTGAGGAGCTGGCTACCTCTTGCACAGAATAGCTTTTGTGATTGCTGTAGAGGGGTAATCGGAATTTTGAAAAGTTTCAAAGTTCATAGCAACATTTTTAGAAACAAAGTGTTAAAAACAGTAAGTATACCTGGTTTTATTCTAAATGACCAAAATAGATAATAAATTAGATTTAGGATAATAACCCAAGTTAAAAGAGAGTGTTTTCTCATTTGACTTCATGCCCATACTAAAAGGCTCTTATTACTATAATGCAATTCATCCTGGCTCTCAGAATATTTCTTCACATTCAACCACATTCTACTCTTATGTCTTATATGACTGTTAAGAACCTAAAAGTTTGAACAATACTGTTGCATCTGTTATGAGATAGCCATATAGGAAAATGTATTATCAAAACATTTTAAAACATATTTATAAGTGTTGCTTATGCTCACTTTTTAGGGACAAAATTTACTTTTGTTTTTCCCTCATCTCTCTTACCTTATAGTTAAGAAAACTTTTCACTCCAAAAGAAGTAAAAATTAAATTAGAGCAAACAAACTAGTGAATGATAATGATATTTGCCCCCAGACCATTTATGAGGAAAAGGGATTCCTTCTATTACCAGAAAGTTGACAGCAGTTGCTTTGTTTTGTTTTGTTTCTTAAGCTCCGGACATTTTTCTTTCTCTTCATCACACACTTTTTTAAACGTTTCTCCACTTTCATCTATGAAAGAAGACTTTTAGGCCTTTAGGTTTGGTATACAATTTTCCATCACATATGAGAATTAAGGAAAACTTATTTAAAAAGCATGCCTCTCTCCATTATTCTAACATATTGCGGCAGAGGGAAGCATCTAATCATGAAGTTCTCAAGCCCCAGCTTTATCCCATGTCCAAGACCACACACTTGGTCTAAAAGGAAAGAACTTGAATATATTTTCACCAAACCCAGGTTGAAGGCTATAATTTAAAGTATTGTCTCCTCTGAGATGGTTCAAGGCTCTACTAAGTATTGTTTCTAATAACATAAGGAATGACATACATACAAGGTCATTCGAGAATCCAAGAAAGAGCCTGAAGTCCATTGTCAGATATACACTGTTCAGGTGGATAAACAGGTACATTTGATACATTGTATCTTAGACTGTTCTCTGGAAACAAATACGGAGAGGGAGAATTGCAAGCAGAAGGTTAAGCAGGGAAGTACTCTTAAGAGTTACAATTGTAAGAAAGGCTAGGATAGCGGAACTAGGCAGTGGGAGAAGCTGACCTGCAATGCAGCTGTAGCTGGGGCATCCACCCATCCTGGGAAGCTCCAGGGATGGAATGGCTCCTAAGAGTTGTGTCAAATGAGTCGAGAGTTCTAACCTTTATCCCCATAGCAGCCTATTTTCTGCCTTGGGCAGCTCCCTGTGAGGGCCCATACCCCTGGGTGAGCCAGTACCTACAGCCAAGGGCAATGCCCAGTAAGGGAGGTGGCTGTGAGCTGTTAGCAGCAAAAATTCCAAGGAACTAGAAGATGAGTGCATCGGCCAGAAGAGGGGACCTGGGCAAAGCCATGCAGTATCCACGGGGGAAATACATTGTTTATGATATAGACTATTCTGCCTCAGTGTAAAAATTCAATGTTTTATTGACAGGGGCTCATTTTCACAGGGAAAATGTGCTCAAGCTTTGGTGTTTTGTTTTGTTTTGTTGTTGTGTGTGTGTGTATGCATCAGTCCTTGTTTACATCTAAGTTAAAACTAATTCCTCTTGGAACCATGAGTCAGAACTTAGAAAAGATCTGGCTTAATATACTTATTTTACTAATAAAGGAATTTTTTCCATGTCAAAAGGCTGCTTAGTGACAGAGATATATCAAGAAGGGGTTCCAATCAATTTCCTTTCAGATCACCATTCTGCTTCATTAACTTAAAAATCTTTGTCCATTATATTTTTATTGTATTGGAAACATTGTGGAGATACAAAAGAAAACCCATGTAGCTTATCATCTTGAGATCATCTGTGCTAAAATATGCTCCACTGTTACTGAAAATATTATTCTAAGAATTAGCCTTGACAATATTTGTATTAGTTGTTTTATGAGAATCTAATGTGAAACCCCAACCTCTTTCGACCAGTAGAAATGTGTCAATCTTCCCATATTTTGATTATGAAGCTATGGGGAGGAAGACTTTTCCCTTCTTCCCTTCTAGGTTCTTGGGATGGCCTAATAATTAAATTGACATAAACCAGATTAACAGGAGAAAAAAAACAAATGTAATTTTGTACATATGGAAATTCCATAAAAAGGTAAGTGTCTCTCCAACAGTCAGGCTACTGAGGTTTAGATGTCCGCCTGAGCGAAGGAGAAGTGGGTAGGACTCTGGGACTTCAAAGGGGAGAAAGACAATTCACAGGAAGATGATAAGAGCAAATGTTTGATAAACAAATGTTTACCATGTGAAGAATTTGGTAATACTCTCTTCCTGGTACAGGCTCCCTATCCAAATTCTTTTAGGCAGTTAGTGGGAGGTAAAAAGCTCTTCTTGAGTTCGTTGGACCTTGATTGTCTTTAGCTCAAAATAATCCACATGCCAAAGTGGCATATTCTGGGGCAGCCTGCCTTGAACCCCATCAAAGGCAATTTCAATAATGTCCTCCTTCTTAGCTATCACCTGACACTATCTCAAATTACCATGCCCCATGAGTGATAAGGCTGTGCTTCTTCAGAATTACTTATACCCTACTCTCCTCATTCTTTGAGCCTTCCTCTGTTACTACTTAATATATTTGCAGGCTGATATTTCTCTTTGCATACCAAATTATGTGTCCTACTACCATAAACTGCTCTTTTTAAAGATAATTTCTGTCAACATTACATGGGTCTTCCTATTCCGTCATCCCCACTGGAGATAACTGAAGGTATCGAATCAGAGGAGGTAGAATCTACAGCTGTCAATCCTAGGGAAGGTGACTGAAAGAGCAGTGCATCCTACCCAAGCAGCACAGCAAGCTTCAGCCACCGAGGCTGCTCCTGTCCATATGGTGTTTCCTGAGTCTACTTTTCTCTCTCAACTTGGTTTTTATGATTTATGACAAACGTGCTAATGACAATGATATTGATGATAATCATATCTATCAAGCACTGACTGTATCAAATATTTGTATAAACACCACCTCATTTATTTTTTGGTCTACAAAAAGTAGTGTAATATATTTCATAATTGTTATTGCAAACATGACCAAATACAAATCATATTTTTTTGCATGATTCCAGTCTCCAGAACACAACTGTCTATCCATAATGGTCCGCTGTCTGATGCTTCTGTGGCATCTTCAAAAGATATTGCCATGTTCCTGCTGGAAGTCTTATACCAACATTCATTATCTTAAAAATTGTTCCACGTTTTTAAAAATTTTCTTAATGTACAAAATTTGGTAGAACCTGTCTTCCTCTTTATAGCACATAAAAATAGTAATAAAAATGGAGCCAAAATTCAGCATAAAACACTCTTTATACAAATGCATCTCTTCCCCCCCCAACCCCCCTCCCCCCAATTCACCCTGAAGGTACCCATTATAGAACCCCCATGTAAAACAGGATCCTAATGGCACTCTGCCCTTAAAGCCTACATCAGCACAACCTGGCATAAAAAGTCAGACACAAATCTAACCCCAAAGCATTGATGAGTAACACATCTTTGCTTGCTTGTTTGTTCTGATGAAGAGATAAGAGTAAAATTCCCTTTAATCATCTCTAGCTCATCCTCAAGTTTCCATTCCTTCAGTGGCTGCCACATCCTTCCCCTATTTTCATCAAAACATCTTTTCATAGTTGCTCATAAGAAAAGTGATTCTTTATCTTCTCTCACTCTAACCTTTCCAAACTGTCCCTATATGTTCTCACTTTATAGAATCACTTCACATAATAAAACCAACCTAGTAATTTCTGGAAGAAAAGAAAAAGAAAAACTAGCATACTCAGTAGATAACATTTTGCTCCACATGGGAATAGGCTTGAAGGAAGGGGTTGGTGATGGAGAAGGTGTGGAGGGGTGTGGAGGGTGTGCTAGGGGAGCTGTGTTGACTCCTCCAAATCAACTTGGTAAACTTTAATTTGAATGCTGTCTAGCTCCCATTAACTCTCCTCAGTTTGGGCCTTATATCAACAACTTCTTGTTGAAAAGCTCTCCCTGGATATCCTACTGGAATCTCAAATTTATTACATTATTAAAAGTAATTCATTATGGGCCCTGGGACATTTGCTTCTCTGCAAACTGTTTGATTAATCTCATCATCAAATTGTCCAAGATTCAAACTTTAGAGTCCTCTCACCTCCCACATCCAAGTGATTCTAATTGAAAGCACTGTAAACTCTTTCTCATGAACATATCCATCATTAAAGCCTTGGCTTAATCCCTTGTCATATCTTACCCACATTTTTACAATAGCCTCTTCAATAATTTCAGTTTCCTGCCATCAGAAATTGCTACCCCCTTTCCTCCTTCCTTTCCCTATGATTAAGAATTTTATTTTTTACTTTTTATAATGGAAATTTTGAAACCTATAGGAAAGTAATGGAAATAATACACTCATGTATCCATCAACCAGTTTTAACAGTTCACAATTCACAACCAACTTATTTTCATCTGTATCCCATCCCTGATTATATTAAAGCAAACTCCAGGCATCATATCATTTCAACTCTGAAGTGTATAAGAAACTCTTTCCTTTTTTAGAAACCGAATTACAAAACATTTTCATGGGGCTTCCCTGGTGGCGCAGTGGTTGAGAGTCCGCCTACCGATGCAGGGGACACGGGGTCGTGCCCCGGTCCGGGAAGATCCCACATGCCGCGGAGTGGCTGGGCCCGTGAGCCATGGCCGCTGAGCCTGCGCGTCCGGAGCCTGCGCTCCGCAACAGGAGAGGCCACAACAGTGAGAGGCCCACGTACCACAAAAAAAACACATTATCATGCTTAAATGTTAACTATAATTTTTTAGTAGCAACAAGTCGAGCAATAATCATGAAGTCCCTCCTTGTCTTACACATTTTTATTTTACAGTTCCAATCAAAGTCTAGATAGGGACCATAAATTGCAACTTGTTCTTTATCTTTCAAGCCTCTCTTACTCTGTGGATGTCCACTCCTTTTTTCTTTCTTTCATCGTTGTTGTGGAAGTGTAAAACAAAGAAAAACAAAGAATGCTGCTTACCATCCTGTTCCACAAGGACTAAATCATCAGCCCCTGCAGTCGCTGATCAACAGAGCACTCTGAGAGGAATTTAGGATGAAAAACAGGATAAGGCACTCTGTGCTTTGCACAAAAGACATATATCTCAGGAAGAATTGTAATGAACGCTGATTCTTCCATCTCCCCATACGTAGAAAAGCACTAAAATCATTAACTTGAATTATCTGTTCTTTGTGAATAGCAGTAGTCTTTTACCAAGACGTAAGCCTGACTGCACATTTTTCCTAGCCAAAAGTCATATATAAACTGGCCTGTCCCGTACCCCTTTGCAGCAGTTCCCTCAGACCTACTGAAAGGCTGTCTCCTGGGCTATAGTCCTCAGCAAGGTCCCCAAATAAAACTTAAACTGCCAGCTCTTAACTTGTGCATTTTTCTTTCAGTTGACAGTTTTTGGTGAAGAAAATGTATTGTTTGTTCTGAGTTTTTCTGAATTGCATTTCCATGATATTGCTTATCATGTTTGTTTGTTTGCTATGTATTACCTATACATTGGTGATCAGATATAGAGGTTTGATCTGTTTCAGATTTAATATTTTAGGCAAGAAAATTTCAAAGGTTATCTAATATGCTTACATAAGAATGGCTTATCTCTTTTTTATGTTACCTAGATCTATTAATGCATGAGGTATCACAGGCAAAATCGTGATATTTTATCATTTCTTCTTAATTTATTAGGTTGAAATTGTCTATAAAGAAGAAATTTTCCTCATTAATTATTTGGTTACCTTAAACAGTAGTTTTAAGCTTTGTACTGAAAATGCCTCACAATCCAGCTCTGACCTATCTTGTCAGGTTCAACCCCTCCTCTTCATCACATATACACTTTCCCCAGGAGTGTGATGGTTTAGAAGAACTGTGTTTCAAGATCTTTTCTTGACATCCCCAGCATTTAGCAACTGCTGGCATATATTAGCCAATTAAGAAATGTTTGCTGAATGGGAGAGTGAATGAGAATTTCTTATATAAGTAACTGATCGTGTAATACTTGTATTTATGCATGATTTCAAACACATTCAGACTTTCAGATGCTCATACTTAATGTCAGAAAGAATTCTTTTCAATGTGAATACAGTAATGCACTGACAAGTCATATTAACTTCTAATACCATACTGAATTAAATGAAGACATCCTAAATTATAAGATTCAAGAGATAAATGTTATTCTACAATAGATTTGGCACCATGCACTCTTAGCAGTATGAAGGCACCAGTTCTCAAGCACTTTATTTCCTATCACCTGCAGTAACCAAACCATCACTCCAGCCAGAGTGAGGTAACATTAGCACTTCAAAGAGAACACGAAGCAAACGTTCTTCAAATACAATGAAAAGATTTCATTCTGAGGAATACCATTATTCTCAAAACATTCTCCCCTTGCCTTAGATGATACCATACCCATAGGTTTTCCTGCTACATATACCACATTAATTCTGTGTCTGCCTGCTCATCTCTTCTAAGTGATCTTTAGATAAGAGAGTTCCTCAAAGTTTAGAACTAAACTTGCTTTATTTCTATATTTACTCTTAGGCAATGCCATCTATCTATCAACTTCTTCTTTCTTGCCCACATCTTTCCTTTGGGTTTTAGACAGTAACTGCCACCATCTCTGCTTGGAAGTTTCATAGGCAGCTCACACTGAACATCAGCTTCCTCCTGCCACCTGCTCCTCTTCCATTTTTTAGAATCTCAAAGAAGGGCACCACCACATGTAATAGATAGACTAGGGCTCTAGCCATGCCTTCTCCCTCTTCTCTCCCCTCATATCCAATCAAGATAGGGTTTTTTTTCTGTTTCATATACTAAATACTCCTTGAATGTTCAGGGGAGCAAAACTGGCCACCCCAAAATGTTTTCTTGGAGTGTGAATTTTTTCAAATGGAAAACAATGGAGGCCCCAAAGACTCAGAAAGAAACTTTGACCCACCCCACTAACTGCCTAAAAGAGTTTAAATAAAGTGCCTGCTCCCAGAACACAGCTATCATGAGAGTTATCTGCAAAGAATATACGCTAGGTGTGGTGGAGGAAACTCGGGCAGGGCCTATAAATCAGAGTCCACTCTGTGTCCCATGGTCTCTGCATGGCCCAGCACACATTTGTTTATCAAACATTTGCTTTTCTATCTCCATGTCAACTGCTTCCCTCCCATTTGAAGTCCCAAACCACTACCTGAAACATCCTCTTTTGTCTTTAGCTGAAGATGGTATTTAAGGTAAGATTTTCAGCCATTTTAGTGAGCTACTCAGTTTTCCTGGGTCTCTCCCACATATACATGTTATTAAACTTTGTTTTGATTTTCTCCTGTTAATCTGTCTTATGTCAATTTCATTCTTAGACCAGCCAGAAGAACCTAGAAGGGTAGAGGAAAATTTCTTTCTCCTCGATAAATGAAACCACTTTTCTCACTTTCCCCATTTATCATGCTGGTCCAGGTCATTAGGGAATTTTTCCTGCATTATGGTTTTCTGCCAATGGCCTCCCTGCATATAATCTTGCCCTGACTCAATCTAGAATAATCTTTTAAAAATTCTTTCACTCCCTTGTTTAAATTATTTCGGAGACTTTCCTATTCTCTGGGGATAAAGAAAAAAATCCTTGACATTTCTTAAAGGCTTTGCATCATCTGGATACAGTCCTTTCCATTTCACTCTAGCCACATTTGGCTTAATTTATTAGGCATATTGTATTTGTTAAGGAAGGGAGAAGTCTTTCCCACATAGGCTCTTCCCTCAGTCTGAGATACATGGCCAGACACTTCTATTTCACTGAATTTACCATCAGGCCGTGGCTCAAACACTGTCTTTAATAAACATTCTATGACACACACACACACCACACTCCCTGCCATCACCACCAAGACTAGGTTAGGATCCCTCGTTATAAATAACTTATCCAACCCTATACCTCTTTATAGCACTATTACAGTTACAACTAAATAATTAATTGGTTTAAGTAGATAGGGTGTTTTTTAAAAAGTATTAGTTTCCCAAACTAAAGCATGAACTTATAAAAGCTAGGGGGCTAGAGCTTTGTCAGTCTTAGTCGCTGACCTCTAAATTATTAACACAGTCCCTGATACACAGTACAGTACACAATAAATAAATATTTGCCGAATGAAGAAAGGAACCAATCATTCAATCAATCTAAAAGGCACAAGAGACTTTCACTTTGTAATTTGCCTCCTAGGTTTTCAGCAATTTTCATGTCTGGGCCAAAGTGAAATCTTCTGCTAAGGTACGAAGTATACACACTCATCTTTGTAAACAATAGATATATAGTACCTGCATACTTCATTTTGTCCAATACAATTCTATTCGACTATCATTTATAAAGCATCCTCTATTAAGCCGCAGTTGATTCATTCAATATACTTTTACTGAGTGTCAATTATGAATACTTTGAGTGTTAATTATGAATGCCCCTCTAAAGTTCTGAATGACTATTCGAGATTATTTATCCCTCCAGGGCCTACTGGCATGGTATCTGCCACACAGAGGTTGCTAATACATTTTTAATTTTCATATTATTTTTAGAAGTTACTGTAGGAAATACGGGTAGGTAAGATTGGGCAGATCTGTGCCCAAGCCATCCTTGACTCACAGCATGGTAAAGGAGTCTCCATTATATAATTTAGTTGCCATAATGTCCACATGTTTTATTGTAGTGACATTGTACTGATGGACAATCAAGATCAAGGTACTTGACTATGGATTTTACAAAGTGGCTTAAAATGGAGCCTAATACTGTCCTTCACAGAAGACTGCTGTGCAATATCCAACAGATCTTTTGGGGAACATTTTAACGGAGTCATTTGTAAATCTAGGGTTTTTGATAAAGAAATTCTAGAAATTAGGGAATCTCACAAATTTAGAGAAAATTCTGATTCTCTGTAGCACATTTTAGCTTTATTGGTACAGCTATTATGAAATAGTCTTGGTTCATGTACTTTACACAGGACTTAAGGTTTGCTAGTAACCCTTAAATTCAAATCTGGCTTTAATGATTTTTTTAAAATCTCCTACTGTAATTGTGGTTTTATTCTGTTTTTCCTCCTATTTCCATCAGATTTTTCTTTGTATATTTAAAGGCTATGATATTAGATGCATATAAGGTTAGGCTTATTATTTCTTCCTGCTGAATTCACCCAATACTAGTGAAATGCCTGTTTTTATCTTTAACATTACCTCTTCCCTTAAAGTTTACTTTAACTAACATTAGTATAACTTCATTGTATCTCTTTCTGGGGTGAACTTTTTAGTATCCTTTTGCTTTCAAATTTTATGTATCCTTGTCTTTACAGTGAGTCCTTGTAAGCAGCACATAATTGGATTTTGTTGTTTAATCCAATCTAACAATATTTATCTTTTAATTGTAGTATTTAATCTATTTACATTTACCATAATTACTATTTATGGTAATTTATATGGCATTTATACCTACAATTGTAGTATTTGTTTTTTTCCACCCATCTGCATGTTTTTCTTTGTTTTTTATTTCTGTCATCATTCACTTGTTTTTTTTAATTTTATTGAAATATAGTTGATTTACAATGTTGTCTTAATCTTTATTTTTTATAGTTCTGTTTCTCCTTTCTTGCCTTTTTTTTTTGAGTAATCAATTTTTTATAATTACATTTTCCCTTGTATTAGCTTTTTATTTATACTGTCTTTAATTCATATTTGATCACTTACCTTGGTGATTAAAACTTATATTCCAGTTTTATTAGTGTCTACCAAATTTAAGCTTTTCACATTTCCAGACAGTGAAGGAACTTAGAACCCTTTAACTCCACTTATCTTCCTTCCTCCTTCTGTATTCTTCTTATCACATACTATAATTCTACATATATTTTAAAACCTACAACACATTATTATTGCCTTAAGAAGTTCATATTTATTTAGGTTACACAAATGTAACCTCCCTGGCACTTTTCAGTCACTCCAGCATTTCATCGATTCAGTCTGATAATATTCCAACATTTTATTATGAAAATATTCAAATATATAGAAAAGTTAAAGAATTTTACAGTGCATGAGCATATACCTACCACCTAGATTCTACAATTAACATTTACTCAGCTTGTTTCATCACATATTTATCTAAATTTCCACCTCTCAAACTATCTATGCATTTTATTATTTGATGTATGTGTGTAAGTAAGTTGCAGCCCTCACTATGCTGTTTGCTAAATATAATACCTCAGGGTGAACACCAACTACTAGAGTTCAATATTTATTCACAGTTATTTTATTTTGATGTAAAATATATCTGCAAAGAAATGTACGAATCTTAGGAGCGTCATTCAACGAGATTTGCTGGATGTCTAGTGGTATCTCATTGTGATGCTGAACACTTTTTCATGTGCTCATTTGTGTACCTTCTTTTGTAAAGTATCTGTTCAAACATTTTGCACACTTTTAACTAGATTGTTTACCTTTTTATTATTGAGTTGTAGAAGTTCTTTTTATATCCTGGGTACCAGTCCTTCATTCATATATTTGTGTTGGAAGTATTTTTTCCCATCTGTGGATTTCTAACTCATTCTTTTAATGGTATCTTTTGACAATAATTTAAAATTTTGATGAACTTTAAATTATTCTTTTTTTATGGTTATTGCTTTCTCTATCCTGTCCAAGAAAACTTTGTTATCGTCAATCCCGAAGATATTCACCTATGTCTTCTATTACAAGTTTTTATGTTTTAAGCTTTTACACTTACATCTATGCATCATCTCAAACTAATTTTTGTAGGATATCAGGTACTATTTTATGTTCATTTTTTTCCATATGGATATCCAGTTGCTGCAACACCATTTACTTAAAAGACATCCCTTTCTGCATTTAATTTCTTTGAATTCTTAATTGAAAATCAAACGTCATTCTAATTCTTGGCTCTCTATTCTGTTCCATTGATCTACTTGTTAATATCTATTCAAATTACACACTATCTTGATTACTACAGATTTATAGTTAGTCTTGAAGTCAGATAGTGTGAGTTCTTCAACTTAATTTTTCTTTTTCAAGATTCCTTTTAATATTCTAGGATCCATATCAATTTTAGAATCACCCTGTCAATCCTTAAAGAAAACGCCTGGTGACATTATGATTAAGATTTTGTTCCCTCAGTGTCCAGCACCAATTCTCCCTCTTAAAGTTATCATACGCAACTTCAAATTCCTCTGCTGTCTAATATTCAGAGCAATGTTCAGCACCAGTCTAATTCCTAAAATCCAACCTAGATACACAAACCGTTATAAAAAAAGTCTTCAAGTATCCCCTAGTCTTAATAGGTAGTAAAGTAAATATCTTAATTACTTGTTCAAATTTTTGTATCTCATCTCTCCTTCCTCACCATCACCCATCCCATGTAACTGGGTTATTAATATCTTGATGCAAACCACATAGATTTACTCACATGAAATTCTGGTAAGTACTCCTTCAAATCAATATATCAGCAAATAGAAGGTAACACCGTTTGTGGCTGCAGCACAGACATGCCCTCTTCAAATCTCTCTCTCACACACAAATATACATTCAATATTTTCACTTCTTTTAATCATTTACTAGCCTGAGATCTGTTCACATATCACTACTCTGCTGCTAACAGATATTTCAAATATATTATTCACCCATCCAACAAACATTCATGGGATGTTTAAAATGAGACAGCCTCCTTACCAGGTACTTCCGGTAATGCCCACAATTAAGTCAAGTGTTAAGGTTATTTCCACAGTTATCAGACCATCATCATTTTTTTCTACTCTTTGGTGTGACAGAAGACACATAAGAGGATCTGATTTAAGTTTCAGTTGGATCCCCACTTTTACTTTTCAATGCAGATGTGTCATTATCAAAATACAGCCTCCCATACCACTTCCTTGTATTTCACATGTTCTCTTTTTCACTCCCCGAACATCAATAAATGCCAACTCTTCTAGATTTATATCTCTGGTTCTAGAGACCAAATGGAATTCTGCTCCTGCTAGTTTTGGGGTTTTTGCTTGTTTGTTTGGCTGTGCCGTGCAGCTTGCAGGATCTTAGTACCCCCACCAGGGATCTAACCCGTGCCCCCTGCAACAGAAGCATGGAGTCCTAACCACTGGACTGCCAGGGAATTCCCTGCTCCTGCTAGTTTTATAAATGAGATGACTCCAAATATGATTACCTATGACCTAAACCAAAAGCTTTCATAAAATATCTGCAGCAAACCCAGAAAACACATATTTTCTAGATCTGCTAATTAAAATCAAAGCCTACATTCCACCATAATGTAGTTTTGTTCTTTTAAATAGACTCAACATTTTTAGAGAAGTTTTAGGTTTACAGCAAAACTGAGCAGTAAATACAGAGAGTTTCCATATACTTCCTACCCCCGCAAGTGCACAGCCTCTCCCACTATCAAAATCCTTCACCAGAGTGGTACATTTGTTATAACTGATGAACTTACACTGGAACATTATTATCACCCAAAGTCCATAGTTTACATTAGAGTTCACGCTTCATGTTGTATATTCTATGGGTGTTGCCAAACATATAATGGTATGTATCCACCATTACAGTATCATACAGAATGGTTTCACGCCCTAAAAATCCTCTGTGTTTCACCTGTTCATTTCTCTCTCCCCCCTAATCCCTGGCAACCACTGATCTTTTCCCTGTCTCCATAATTTTGCCTTTTCCGGAATGTCATATAATTGAAATCATACACTATGTAGACTCTTCAAATTGGCTTCTTTCACTTAGTAATACACCTTCAAGTTTCCTCCATGTCCTTTCATGGCCTGAAAGCTCATTTCATTTTAGCACAGAATACTATTCCGTCATCTGGATGTACTAGTCTATTTACCCATTCACCTACTGAAGGACACGTTGGTTGCTTCCAAGGTTTGGTAGGTATAAATGGAGCTGCTATAAACATCCATGTGAAGATTTTTGTATGGATGTAAGTTTTCAACTCTTTGGGTAAATCCCAAGGAGCACAACTGTTGAATTGTATGGTAACACTATGATTTATTTTATTAAAAAACTGTCAAACTGTCCTATGATGTGGCTGTACCAGTTTACATTCCCACTAGCAATGAATGAGAGCTCCTGTTGCTCGACATCCTCACCAGCATTTAATTGCCAGGGTCCTGGATTTTGGCTATTCTGATAGGGGTATAGTAGAATCTCCTGTTGTTTTAATTTGCATTTCTCTGATGACATATGATGGGGAGCATGTTTTCATATGTTTATCTGCCATCTCTATATCTTCATTGGTGAGGTATCCACATCTCTTGCTCATTTTTAAACGGATTTATTTGCTTATTGTTGACTCTGAAGAGTTCGTTACATACTTTGGATAATAATAGTCTTTTATCAGCTATGTTTTACAAATACTTTCTCCTTATCTGTGGTTTATCTGCTTATCCTCTTGACAATATCTTTTCCAGTGCAAAAGTTTTTAATCTTGGGGAAGTCCAACTTATCCATTATTTCTTTCATGCCCTGTGTTTTTGGTGTTGCAACTAAAAATTTTGCCATGCCAAAGGTCATCTAGATTTTCTCTTCCACTAGACTGTAAGCTCTACAAAAGAAGGCAGTATATATTTTTATACACAGGAATAATTATAATACAGTATATATAGTAATTCTTTAAAAATATGAATACAAAGTTAGTCAAGCATTGTTGAAATGAATAACAGTATGACAAAAACATCAGTAAATCACAAATAACCACGTTCTCCTTGTCTCTTTCATGTTGTTATTGCTTTGATCTAGTACAGGTTAGCTTAGAGGGAGGTAGATTTATAGATTCAAAGTGCTTACTTCAGTGATAATCCCAGGAGTACACTCACAGCTTTTCTGTGTTTGAGCTCCCTATGGCAAATACTAAATATTTCCAGAGTCAGAGACTTTATAAAAGGGGAACGTAGAGCATGAAACACAGTTCTCAAAAAAATCTAGTCTACAAGACTAACGTCTGATCAATGGAGCCAGCAGGATAATGTAAGACTGTAAGGAAAAAAAAAAGATTATACAGCTATTGTTATATTTATTTGCATAAGTTGGGGGCCACATGAATTTTTGTACTGAATGTATAAGTAAACTTTATAAGTAATAAATATTTCTGTAAGTAAGTATATAAGTCAATGACAATGTAACTCTTGCCTGCATAACTACCCAAACATGGTAGTTAAATAGATATCAATATGTAAACAGAGATGTAGATAGATATTATTTTACATTAAATTTAATTCTTTAGTTTGCATTTTTAAGTGAAAAAGCATATATGATATGCTTAGAAGTTTGGGCTCTAATCTCAAGGCAATAGAGTTCTATTGAAAAATATTAAGCTAGAGAGTAACCTTATCCGATTTTCCTTTCAAAAACATTGGAACATCTGATGAAGTTCAGTTTATCTGTTTTTTTCTTTTGTTGCTTGTGCTTTTGGTATCACACATAAGAATCCATTGGCAAATCCAAGGTCATAAAGATTTACCCCTGTTTTCTACTAAGAGCTCTAGAGATTTATCTCTTACATTTAAAACTCTGATCCATTTTGAGTCAATTTTGTATATGGTGTGAAACGAGTGTCCGATTTCATCCTTTTGCATGTGGCTATCTATTTGTCCCAGCACCACTTGTTGAAAAGACTATCTTCCCCCCATTGAATGGTCTTGGCACCCTTGCCAATAATCAGTTGACCACAGACACATAGGGTTAGTTTGGACTCAATTCTATTTCACTAATCTATATGTCTATCCTTATGCCAGTACCACAGTGCCTTGATTACTGTTTCATTATAGTAAGTTTTGAAACCATGAACTGTGAGTCTTCCAACTGCATTCTTCTTTTTCAAGACTGTTTTGACTATTCTATGTCTCCTGGAATTCTAGATGATTTTTAGAATCAGCCTGTCAATATCTATTAAAAGCCAACTGGGATTCTGATAGGGATTGTGTAGAAACTGTAAATCAGTTTGGGAAGTGTTAGCATCTTGACATTATTAAGAAGTCCATCCATGAATATGTGATGTTTTTCCATTTAATTCTTTAACCCTGTTTCATAGTTCTCAGAGTATGTGTTTTACGCTTTTTTGCTAAATTTATGTCTAATTATTTTCTTTTTCTTAATGCTATTATAAATGGAATTGTGGACAAGCCACAGAGTAGGTGAAAATATTTATAAATAATATAGCTTATATGAAACTTTTATCTAAACTATGTATAAAGCTATTACAACTTAATAATAAAAAGACAAAAAGCCAATTAAAAATGGGCAAAGGTTATGAACAGATATTTCCAAACACAATGCAAATGGCTAATTCACACATGAAAAGATGCTCAACACCATTAGCAATGAGGGAAATACAAATAAAAGCCACAATGAAATATCATTTCATACCTACTATGATGACTATAACAAAAAAATGTCAGATAAAGTTTGGTGAGGGTGTGGAGAAATTGGAATTGGTAAGCACGGAAAATGGCACAGCCATTTAGGATAACACTCTGGTAGTTCCTCAAAAGGTTACATATAGAGTTACCATATGACCCAGAAATTCCACTCCTAGGTATATACCTAAGAGAACTGAAAACACATGTCCACAATTGTACACTTCTACATAAATATTTATAGAAGTGTAGTTCATAGTAATCAAAAGATGGTGACAATTCAAATGCCCATCAACTGATGAATAAACAAAATGTGGCATATACATATTATGGAATATTATTCCATATATTTGCCTATTATTATTTTATTATCCATAAAAAGAATGAAGGACTGTACGTGTTACAACATGGATGAATCTTAAGAATGTTAAGTGAAAGAAGACAGTCATAAAAGACCACATATATAATTTCATTCATATGAAATGTCCAAAGTAAACAAATCTACAAAGGCAGAAAAAAGTATGTTATTAGCTGTTTAGGTTTGGAGGATAGTGGTAGTGGGGTGACAGCTAAAGGATAATGGGCTTTCTTTTTGAGGTGATGAAAAATATTCTAAAATTGATTATAGTGATGATTGCACATATCTGTAAATACATAAGAAAAACTATGAAATTGTACACTACAAAAGGGTCAATTGTATGGTATGTGAATTATATCTCAATAAAGCTATCATGAAAGAATTATTAGATTAAAACAAATTAGGACTTCTGCTTTCAGCTCCAACATGTAAAGAGCTTGGGAAGTCATCACTCGCATCCTCACAACAACAAAAATTGCTGAACAAACTGAAAAGCAGTGACTTTTCAGGTCCTTTAGGGAATTGACGTCACAGGGCAAACCACAACCCCAAAATCTGGGGAGAAAAGAGAATACAGAGAATCACAGCCAACATCAACTAACGAGGAGCGGAAGCCCCTGAAGACAGTAATTCATAGGAATGCTTAAATGGTAATTCTGATGAATTGCTGAAGGCTGAATATGGACTAACCTGAGAGTTAGAATTTCCAGGAGTATATTCTGATATTTTTAACCCTCAAGCTAGTCCATACTCAGCCTTCATCAAAGTTATCATTTAAGTGCTCCTATCAGTTATTGCCTCTAGGGAGACGGGAAAATGGAAAGTTGCTAATCAATGGGTATAAAATTTGTTATGCAAATGAACAGATCCTAGAGATTGGCTGTACAGCTTTGTGCCTGCAGTTAACACTACTATATTGCACAATTAAAAGTCTGTCAAGAGGGTAGATCTCATGTTAAGTGCTCTTACCACAACAACAACAAAAAATTAGGGTAAGAGTGACCTTTTAAAATACATTGAGATATGCATCTTTTTGGTGAATTTCTTATTCATGTCTTTTGTCCTAATTTTCATTTACGATTGTTATTTTGTTTGTGTTTTTTATAAAATAATTTCAGTATTACACATGTTGCAAATATGTTTCCTAACTTACCAAATGCTTTTAAAATTAAGGAAAAGTTCTGGGGGCTTGGTCTTTGTGGAACTTCCACACTTTTGTGGGTTTTACAGGAACCCGAGCAAATCCTTAAAGTGAATATATGCACAAAATTCCCTTCTGTTCCATGCAGGAGGAAGGGGAGGGCAAAAGCTACCATTCTGAAATACATTCAGCGGTTCTCTGTAACAAAGACCTGTCCTCCAGAAACAACTACTCTACCAGAGCCCCATCTGACTTGGGGGAAGCACAATTATCCAATACCAAGTCACACTAGACTTCTTGTCTAGAGAGGTAGAAAAAAAGGGCTAAAATGTGTTTCTGAAGGTTACAGCCCAGAAACTGAGGCCCTCTAAAAACTGAGATATATAATCAATAATGACAGTGGATTAAAATCCAGAGGCTTGCAAGACACAGGTTCTATTTAAGTTCATAGAGAAACACAATAGGGGAGGAAGCAAACAAGGAAGTTAGAGGTAACTGAAACCTCTGTCATGTTCATCTACAGAAATATTAAACACAACCTATCTTCTGGACTGATTAACACAAAACTCCACACTAAAAGCCTAATACCTCTTCACTCTAAAGTTCCTATTACCTGACACATCATGTCCAGCTCTCAATACAAAATTACAAGCCATGTTACAAGGCAAGGAAAATGGTCTGAGGAGACAAAGGACACATCAGAACCAGAGCTCAGATATAAAACAGATTTTAGAAATATCAAACAGGGAATTTTTAAAAACTATGATAATTATGTTAATGACTTTAATGGAAAGTGTAGACAGCATGAAAGAACAGATGAGTAATATAAGTAGAAAATTTGAAGGTCTAAGAGAGAATCAAAAGGAAATGCAAGAAGTTTAAAATGCTGTAACAGAAAGGAAGAATGACTGCTCCAATATACAAGGCACAGCCAAGGAAAGAATCAGTGATACTGAAGTGATAACAATAGTTACTTTCCAAAATGAAAATCAGTGATAAAAAGACTTTAAAAAAGTAATATCCAAGAACTGTGGGATAATTTGAAAGGTGTAACATATATGTAATGGGAATAGGAGAAGGAGGAGAGAGAAAGGAGCACAAGAACGATTTGAATTAATGATGGCTGAGAATTCTCTAAAATTAATGACACACCAAACCAGAAATCCAGAAAGCTCAGAAAACACCAAGCAGGATAAATAGCAAAAATCTATACTGAGAGATGTCATGTGGAAACTGCAGAAAACCAAAGACAGAGAATATGTTGAACAAAGCAAGAGGAGTGGGAAAAAAATTTTGATAAAATTTTAACCTATGGAGGAACAAAGAAAAGAATTACACTGGACTTCTTGTTAGAAGCCATGAGAGCAAGAAGAGAGCAGAGTGAAATACTTAGTGTTAAAAGGAAAAACCATCAACCTAGAAATCTGTATCCAGTGAAATTATCCTTCAGATGTAAAGGAGAAATAGACTTTCCCAAACAAAGGCCAAGAGAATTTGTCAACAGCAGACCTACCCTGAAAGAAAATGTTAAAATCCTCAGAGAGTAGGAAAACAATAAATGTCTGAAACCTGGATCTACACAAAGAAAGGAAAAGTGTAAGGAAAGGAATAACTGAAGGTAAAATAAAAGTGATTATTTTTTCTTATTTTTAATCTAACAGATAGATGTTTGTTCAAAGCAAAATTAGCAACAATGTATTGGATGATTACAGCATACAGATTAGTGAAATGAATGACAATAATGTTATAAGGATAAGGAAGGAGGAATTAGGAATACTCTATTATAAGATAACTACACTACACATGAAGAAGTATAGTGTTATTTGCAAGTGGATTTAGATTAGTTTGTAAATGTATATTGCAAATTCTAGTGCAGCCACTAAAAATAATATTTTAAAGTAGAAATAACATGCTAATAGAGAAGATAAAATAGAATCATATAAAATGTTCAATCAAAATCAGAGAAGGCAGAAAAGAGGGAACATAAAAAAGCACAAGAGCAATGAATTGAAAATGACAGCAAACATGGTAGATATTAATGCAACTATATCAAGAAAAACTTAAAAAAGATAGAAATTGGCAGAATGGATTTAAAAATCCTCAAGTAAATGGTATTTGGAAGAAAATAATTTTAAATATGAAAACACAGATGGATTAAAAGTAAGGGGATGGAGAAAGATATACCATGCTAACATTAATCAAGAATAGCTATATTAATTTCAGACAAAGCAGACTCCAGAGCATGGAAAATCAATAGGGGTACAAGGGGGCATTATAAAGAGGTCAATTCTCTACAACATAATTGTTCTTCATGTGTACACACTTTAAAAAATAGAGTGTCAAAATACAAGAGGGCAAAAACTGATAGAACTTCAAGGAGAAATAGATGAATCCACTATGATAATTGGAGATTTCCACACCCGTCTATCTGTAATTGACAGATATAGCAGTTAGAAAATGAGTGAGAACAGAGTTGATCTGAACAGCACCAACAATCGAATTGATCTTTTCAATATCAAACAACAGTAGAATAAACATTCTTCTCAAACTCACATGGAATATTAACGAAGATGGAACACATTCAAAACTATGAAATACACCCTAACAAATTTAAGAGAATAGAAATAATACAAAACATGCTCTCAGACTACAATGGAATTAAACTAGAAATCAGTAACAGAATGATAGCAGGAAAATTCCAAAATACTCGGATATTACACAACATTGCTCTTAATAACACATAGGTCAAAGAAGAAATCTTAAGAAAACTTTTTAAATGTTTTGAATTAAACAAAAATGAAAATACAACATCTAAATTTGTGGGCTATAGTAAATGTAATGCTTAGAGGGGAATCTATAAAACTGATATATTACAGAAGAAGAAAGACCTAAAATCAATAATCTAAACTTCCACCTTAGGAAAATAGGGGGGAAAAAAAGAGCAATGTAAGCCTAAAGCAAGCAAATAATAATAATAATAATTTACAACAGTAATCAATCATTGAAAGCAGGAACTCAATAGAGAAAATAAACAAAACCAAAAGCTATTTTTTAAAAAGATCAGTAAAATTTACAGAATTTTAGCCAGACCATCCAAGGAAAAATGAGAGGACAGAAATAATTAATATCAGAAATGAAAGAATGGTCATCACTACTGATAACCTGGACATTAAAATGGTTATAATGTTATAATAACATATGATGAACAACTCTATGCCTACAAATTTGAAAACTTACATGAAATGCACCAATTCTTAGAGAGACACAAATGACCAAAACTCATAGGAGGAACAGATAATCTAAATAGGTGTATATATATTCAACAAATTTAATCAATAATTGATAACATTCTTAAAAAGAAACCACTACCCAGATCGGTTCACTGGTGAATTCTGTCAAACATTTAAGAAAGGAATACCAATTTTATGCACTCTCTTCCAGAGTACAGATGAATAATTGACAATTTCTTAGTCATTCTATGAGTCCAGCACTATCCTAATACCAAAACCAAAGCTATTACAGGAAAGGAAAACTATAACGCAATATTTCTCATGAACACAGACGCAAAAATTCTCAACAAAATCTTAGCAAGCTGAATCCAATCATGTGTAAAAATAATTATACACCATGCCCCCAGAGTGATTTATTTTAGGTATGTAAGGCTGGTTCAACATACGAAAATCAATTAATGTGCTCAATAGGATAAAGAAGAAAAATGATTTGATCATATCATTAGATGCAGAAAAATATTTGACAAAATTCAATATCTGTTCATGATTAAAACTTTCACAAGTAAGGAATAGAGGGGAACTTCCTCAACTTGATAAAGAAAATTCACAAAAAACCTACAGCAAACACTAGTTAATGGTATGAGACAGATGCTTTTCCTCTAATATCAGGAACAAGGCAATAATGTCTTTTCACCACTCCTCTTCAGTATCATATAGCAGTCCTAGCTAATACAATAAGAAAAGAAAATGAAGTAAAAGATACACAGATTAGGAAAGATTAAGTAAAACTGGTTTTGTTCACAGATACATGATTCTCTATCTAGAAAATATCAAAGAATTAACAACAACAAAACCTCCAGGAACTAATAACCAATTATAGTAAAGTTGCAGGAGGAGGAGGAGGAGGCATAGGAGGAGGAGAAAGAAGAAGAGAAGAGGAAGAAAGGAGAAGGAGAACATAGAGGACTGACACTATTCAACTTTAAGACTTAATATGATGCTACAGTAATCAAGATAATGTGGCACTGGTGGAAGAATAGCTAAATAGATCAATGTGAGCTTCCCTGGTGGCACAGTGGTTAAGAGTCCACCTGCCGATGCAGGGGACACGGGTTCGTGTCCTGGTCTGGGAGGATCCCACACTCTGTGAAGCGGCTGGGCCCATGAGCCATGGCTGCTGAGCCTGTGCGTCCGGAGCCTGTGCTCCCCAGTGGGAGAGGCCACAGTAGTGAGGGGCCCGTGTATCACACACACACACACACACACACAAAGATCAGTGTAACACAGTTAAGAGCCCCAAAATAGACGTACCTACATAGAGTCAATTGATCTTTGCCAAAGGAATGAAAACAATTCAGTGGAGAAAAGATAAAAAGATACTCTTTCCAAAAAATGGTGCTAGAAGAGTTGTATACCCATATGTTAAAAAAAAAATCTAAACACAGAGCTTAGATCTTTCACTAATTTCATCCTTCATAATTAACTCAAAATGGATCATAGAACTAAATTTAAAGTGCAAAACTGTAAACTCTACAACTACTAGGAGAAAATATAGGAAAAAAAATCTAGGTGACCTTGATTTTGGCAATGAGATTTTAGATGCAGCCTCACAAGTACAATCCATGAAAGGAAAAAACTGAAAGGTTGGAATTTATTAAAATACAAACTTCTGCTCTATGAAAGACAATGTTTGCAAAATATGTATCTGATAAAGAATTTGTAACCAAAGTACACAAAGAATTCTTACAACTCAGCAATAAGGAATCCAACAACCCCATCAAAAATGGGCAGAAGACCTGAATAGATACCTAAACCCAAAAGATATACATATAGCAAATAAGCATATGAAAAGATGCTAGACATGATGTGTCATTAGGAATTGCAAATTAAAACAACAACAAGATACCACTACACTCCTACTAGATGGCTAAAATCCAAAACACTAACAATATCCAATGTTTGCAAGGATGTGGAGCGATAAGAGCTCTCATTCATTGCTGGTGGGAATGCAAAATGATACAGCTACTTTGCAAAGTTTGGCAGTTTTGTAATAGGGAAGAACATTTTGTATTCTATTACAAGTTAATCACTAAAGGGATGTTGCCTATAAGCTTAAATTATACACAAGGGCCCATCTCTGGGAACCCTACTTTCCCGGTAATGAGCATTCAGCTAAAATACCTTTGTTTAGCTCACAGGGAACATCCTACCAGGCCCACCTGTGAATGACTGCAGGGAGGAAGAAATTAACACATCCCCTCCAGAGGTTGTTGGGAACCAGGAAGTGTCTGACTTTACTCCCTCCCCTTTTAGTATAAAAGGGGCCTGAATTCTAACCCAGGCAAGATGGTTCTTTGGGGCCATGAGCCCACCATCTTCCTGGTTAGCCGGCTTTCCGAATAGAATAAAGTCATTATTCCTTGCCTCAACAATTCGTCTCTCAATTATTGGCCTGTCATGCGGCGGCACTAGTTTAGACTCTGTAACAGTTTCTTCCAAACCTAAGCATATTTTTACCATATGATCCAGCAATTGTAGTCCTAGGTATTTACCTAGTTGATTTCAAAACAAAAACCTATTTATATCAGTTTTATTTATAATCACTAAAAACTGGGAGCAACCAAGATGTCCTTCAGTAGATAAAATTAATCAACAAACTGAAACATCCATGTAATGGAATATTACTCGGTGATTAAAATAAGAGAACTATCAAGCCACTAAAAGACATTGAGGAACCTTAAACACACATTGCTAAATGAAGGAAGATGGTCCCAAAAGGCAATATACTATCTGATTCCAACTATATAACATTCTTGAAAAGGAAAAACTATAGAGATAATAAAATTGCCAGGGGCTCAGGATGAGGATGGGGGATAAACAGGTGAAGTACTGGGAACTTCTAGGGCAGTATTCTGGATAATACTGTAATGGTGAATACACGACATTATGCATTTGTGAAAACACACAGAACTATAAAACACAAAGATTGAACCTTAATATAAACTACTGACTTCAGTTAATAATAGTGAAGCAGTCTTATATCATTAATTGTAAAAACTGTATCACATACTAAGGCCAGATGTTCATAATTGTGAAAACCATGTGAGTGTTGGACGAGCAGGTGGTGTATGGGAATTCCATTATCTGCTCATTTGTTCTGTAAATTTAAAACTGTTCTAAAAACAGTTTATTAATTAAAAAACAAGATTAGCATGTTGTAAGTATGGAAAAGAAAATTAGAGAACCATTAAGAATAAAAGCTAGGCGGTCAGTTAGAAAGCTACTAAGGATAAGTTAGAGAATGATGATGCCGGTTTAAAGTAAGGTAAGAGTGATGAGAATGAAGTGAAATTTCAAATTCAAAATATTGTGAGGAGGAGGATGGGGGAGACAGAGAAAAAGAAAGAAATGTTTATAAGAGGGTGGGTGGAAATAGGTGACAGATAGGAGAGAAGTCAATCCCTCAAATTTCTGGCTTGACAAAAAAAAAAAAAAAAAATCTTCAGCAATCGTCAGCACACCAGTATTGTACTAGACAGAAATATCCATGGGTGTTATAGAGATTCATCTTGCTAAGAATCAATAAATACTGCTAGTAATCTTGCTAAAAATAACAGACTAGAATTATTTTAAAGTTTTCTATGGAATTTCAAAGGCTTATAGAGACAATATTCTATCATGATGATGAAAGATCCCTAACATAAGAACCATGTCTACATGATTTTCCTTTGTAGTCAGACCTTATGAAACATGGACTTTGATCATTCTACTCATGATGGATATAGTAGAATTAATTGCTGTTGACCACACTGGCAGTTTTTAAAAAATTGGTGTATCTGTTTAGCAATGGTAAAATAGACAGTTACCTGTGATTTCAAGATGGGAGATTCTGTGGTGTAAGCTGTGGGGCAGCAGCAACATCTCCTTAAGCTCCACGTCTCTATCTTTGCTCACACTCCTGTTGTCAAAACCTGTGATAAATGGAGGAGTAAAGATTTACTGGTATGTTTTCCTGTCATGTTAGACAAGATATACAGAAATGGATGCTTGAAATAGTCATTAATAAGACATGAGTTGTCAGCATTGTATAGCAGGGCAGGCTAAATCCATTATGATTAAGGGCTCTCATCTTCAAGGTAATTTGCACTAAAAAGGTAGGCAAACAGCCAAAAGCCCATAACTGTACTTCCACCTGAAGGACTTGGAAGGAAAGGAGAAGAGAACACTATGTTTCAGGGTCTTGGTTTGCAGGAGATGCCTAGTCTCTCTCTGTGTGTGTGTGTGTGTGTGTGTGTGTGTACACACGTATGCCTGCATGAAAAGTTTTTTAAAAAGCCACGGAACAGTTCTATTTGTGCACCTTGATATGAACTTATGTGATATTCACTAAGAAGAGAATTAAATTCAACAAATACTTTTGGCCTAGTGTGAGGAATCCACAGAAATAGAAACATGATATATTTTACTTGATGACATTTATTTGAAGGTTTTGTTGATCATACAAGCCATTTTGGACATTTACTTGGCTCAGCTTAATCTAAATCTCATAAAAGAGATTTCCTGTAAAAGTCAAATTTATTCATTTTTGTGGTCAGATAGGACTGCATTCATCTACATGTAAAAAAACCCCTATTCTAATATGGTCTAATTTTGTTCACTGAACAAGAAGTCCAGAGATAGTAGCCCCAGGCTGCTCAGCAGTTTCTTTAGACCAATAATGCCCACACAACCTCTCTGTCTGCTCCATCGTCCTTATTTTGTTGCTTGCCTCTTCCTACTTTTTGACTCAGGATTATAAGAAGGTGTTTCAGTCGCAAATTCACATTCTAGGGGAAAAATAGACAAAGGCACAGAAATAATGCATGCCAGCTCAAGCTGTCTTTTTAAAAATTCTGAAACAGGACAGCAGTAGCACTTCCAGAATCCCAATCCAAATGACTTCTGCTTACATCTCACTGACTAAGGCTGGGTCACATGACTACCCATAGCTGCAAGGCAGCTGCAAAATTAGTTTTCTTCTAATATGGGCATACTGCTGTCCCAAGCAAACTTACAGTCTTGGTAGCAAGTATTAAGGGTGAGGATATTTATTGGATAGACACTAGGCCAGACTTAAAACACTCTTTCCACTCTAAACACTACTAGTCACCTTTTTCTCACTTTCACATTTTGAAAGTATTCATATCATCTTCGCCTTTCTGCAGAGAGTGATACCTCAGGAATAACTGTTTTCTTGCCTGGTTACTTTGGCAAAAAACAAAGAACTATTCTTTCAGATAGGAAACGGTAGTTCTCAAAAGTAACCAAAAATTTCTATGATTAGGTTATAGCCAAAGACAATAGAAAACTAATTCTAATAGAGCCCAACACAGTATTCTACACGTTATGATTTGGCACAAATGTATCCACATTCTTTAGTAATATCACTGCATCCCAAAGACTTGTAGAAAATCCGGGGTGCCTGTAACCATAATCAATGTGATATCCTAGACTGTCTCACTTGCTTGCTAGAGTGGGTAGCCTCTAATACTAACTTTTTTAAGAAACTGGGTCTCATGTGTAGCATACGTTTTGACAGATGTTTTTCAACTACACTTACGTATGCTATTTTTAGATGTCTTATAATGCAAACATAACTCTTTCTCAGCATAGGTAGGAAATACATCTCACAGACTCCTCTACTGATTTCAAACCTATTCCTCAGCTCCAGGCTCCACATGTATACTGCTGTAAATCCAAGTTAACAAAAGGACTGGTTACGCATTTTACCACAGAATCAAATGAATTCTTTCCCTTTCTTTCCTTCCTCCTTTCTTTCCTTCCATCTTTCCTTTCCTTCTTCCTTCCTCCTTCTAGAGTATATGATATGAAAAAGCGTGAAAGAATTTTGAAGAATTCTTGGAAAATGGAATTATATGTGTCACGTTGACAGTGCCAGAATTCTAGTCGTAATTTGTAAAGTTCACTCAGAGATTTCATAATCATTCACATTTAATTTTTAATTGTGGCAATTTATATAAACCTAGACACTGTTAAAGAGAGAGGTAATTAGGATAAAAAGACTTGATGATACCAACAAGACAACATTTAAACCTGAAAAAGATACAAACTTCCTGTATTCTGATTCAAGAACTCAATTCCATAAGAATGAAATATGATTAAAACAATCATGCTTCGCCATATTCCAAATTAACTAAGCACTGACTCAGCAAAAGTCAGGAACATAACAGGTTTTGCTGGTAAAAAGAATTTAAAAATTCAGTACGCACCTAAATCAGTTGACAAGCTCCCTTTATCTACATTGATTAGATCACATTTAAACGCAAAATAAAGTGTTTAATTCTGGGATCTGGACAAATACATAGAGTCTAGAGTATGGTCAAAATAATAGGGGCCAGGGAACCACAGCATACAAGAAAGCTAAAACTGTTGAAAGAGCTGAGAATTTTTAACATGAAGAGGAATAACACTGAGTTGGGAGGGTAGGGAAGTGTAGAGGAAGTGGTTCAGGGTAGACAAATAGAAACAAAATATTCATGGGGGGAAAAAAAAGGCTTTTTTTTGCCCAAAGCAAATGATGATGCTCCCCACTTAAATCCTCAT
The DNA here is from genome assembly GCF_026419965.1 of Kogia breviceps. Lineage (NCBI taxonomy): Eukaryota > Metazoa > Chordata > Mammalia > Artiodactyla > Physeteridae > Kogia > Kogia breviceps. Next base: position 85,732,999 of record NC_081317.1, read on the forward strand.
TGGCTTCCCATTGTACTGTATTCCTAAAAACATCTGGCCCTGCAACCACTGCACCCTCATCTTGTGCCACTGGCTTTTCATGCCTACTTTTGTGCAGATTTGATGGCTTCCACTGGATCTCTGGCAGGCCAAATCATTCCTGATAACGATTTTTTTTTCATCTTTATTGGAGTATAATTGCTTTACAATGTTGTGTTAGTTCCTGCTGTACAACTAAGTGAATCAGCTATACGTATGCATATATCCCCATATCCCCTCCCTCTTGAGACTCCCTCCCACCTTCCCTAACCCCCCCTCTAGGTGGTCACAAAGCACCGAGCTGATCTCCCTGTGCTGTGCTGCAGATTAAGAGAGGAATGTGACAACCACTTTCTCTAAAGCAGTATTCCATTTCCCTCGGGCACTTTTTATTTTAACATCTTTATTTGAGTATAACTGTTTTACAATAGTGTGTTAGTTTCTCCTTTACAACAAAGTGAATCAGTTATACATATACATATGTTCCCATATCTCTTCCCTCTTATGTCACCCTCCCTCCCACCCTCCCTATCCCACCCCTCTAGGTGGTCACAAAGCACAGAGGTGATCTCCCTGTGCTATGCAGCAGCTTCCCACTAGCTATCTAATTTACATTTGGTAGTGTATATATGTCCCTGCCACTCTCTCACATCGTCACCGCTTACCCTTCCCCCTCTCCCATTATCCTCAAGTCCATGCTCTAGTAGGTCTGTGTTTTATTCCCGTCCTACCACTAATCTCTTCATGACATTTTTTTTTCTTAGATTCCATATATATGTGTTAGCATATGGTATTTGTTTTTCTCCTTCTGACTTACTTCACTCTGTATGACAGACTCCAGGTCTATCCACCTCATTACAAATAACTCAGTTTCATTTCTTTTTATGGCAAATAACTCAGTTTCATTTCTTTTTATGGCTGAGTAATATTCCATTGTATATATGTGCCACATCTTCTTTATCCATTCATCTGTTGATTTTATTTGCTTGTTGACTCATTTTTTCATTGCCTCTACACTAGAACATGTTTAATGAGGGAAGAGAACCCTTACTTTCATTCACAAGTGCGTTCCTGGGATCTAGAAAGGTGTTTGGTGCAGAGAAGTTGCCCACCAAATAATTATCAGTTTAATCAATTATACCAGAAGGTAGAATTTGTTTCAAAAAAGAAAATTACAAGGCAGTGGATTTTATTTTAATTTGAGGAAGAACAGGATAATCATCTGTGAAAGCAAAACTGCAGTTGTCTCTCATTAACGTGTTGAAGCCCAGCCTGAAAGCTGATCAAAGATAATTGTTTTAGAAGCAAGTTGGAAAGAAGTTAGAAAACTAAACAAGCTGATCTCATACATTATTTCCATAATATGATTCTATGATACAAAACAAATCAACTATGCTGTGAGTTCCTTGAAAGGAGAGATTTTTATGCTCGCAGTGAAATACCCGCCTCAAATTTTTTTTTTTTTTTTCGGTACGCGGGCCTCTCACTGTTGTGGCCTCTCCCATTGCAGAGCACAGGCTCCGGACGCGCAGGCTCAGAGGCCATGGCTCACGGGCCCAGCCGCTCCACGGCATGTGGGTCTTCCCGGACCGGGGCACGAACCCGTGTCCCCTGCATCGGCAGGCGGACTCTCAACCACTGCGCCACCAGGGAAGCCCCCGGCTCAAATTTTTAAATAAAAAAGTCATTTTGAATGTAATCAATGTTGTCAAGCTATATTAATAATTCTCTATGTATCCATCAAGGTCTAGTCAGGAGAAGCTACACCAATGATTCGAACACGGAATAAAGAACTGTTAACTACTGTGGTTAATCATGGTAAAATGTGGCTAACAACCGATGGGGTGAACAGAGGGTGAAAAGAAGCAACAGCTGCAGAGAGCAGCTGCCTCTCCTAGGATCCGGGAGAAAAGTGAACAAGAACACAGAGGTTATGAGGGTGAGATTCAGACCTTGAAGGACATGTCAAGGCTGTGGTAAGGCCTCCTCACCCACCCGTGCAGTGAAACCTGCAGGACCTCCCATGAACTGAGCCACTCACTGCGACGGGAAAAGCAACACCCAGGAAAGAGCACTCCCTTCTTCCTCCAGCCCTGCAGCCTCCGTCTGTGCTCCACACTGGCAGAGCCTAACACTGAGCCCCTGGCAAAGAATAAATATTGTTTGTTGTTTTCCAGCTCCGATGGCACAAAGTAGGACAAAGAAGACTGGGTTTGGTGCTGAGAAGCAATACATAAATAACTGGCACACTCCAACATTTTCCAGAAGTATTTAAGGCAGCTTTCAACAGATCACATCCTCCAACAACATAAAAGCAAGTACATTAAGTGAGTAGTTAGAACTCTATAATAAAGGCAGGAAAACTAAGGCAAATCCAGCAGTTTTATGGATACACAAAACACATGCTTTAATGGCTGGTACCAGTTTTATACACATTACCAAACTTAATTCTCACAAAATCCTTGCAAGATAGATATTATCCTCAATTGTATACATGAAGAATCTTCCTGAAAATCGTGTTCTTATTAAATTCTTAGGCACAGTCAAAAATGGTTACACACCAAAGTTTATAATTTTCATTATATCGTACTACCTCCTTGGGATGTGTGAGGAGTTGAGATATGATTAGGAAGAAAGACATTCAGAATGGAAAGTGCTGTCTTTGCTCTTTATTTTTTCCTTTTTATTGCTCTGCTATTTTTCAAGGGCATATTTCCTCATCAACATCTCCAGCACAACGACGTAATAAAATGAGACCTGGAAACTCAGCAAGTGTGGTAACAACATATTACACACAGGTGGAACTAGCACACAAACCCCAACACTCCTCGTGGGAGTAGTAGAATCCAGTTTCTCTAACAAAAAAAGAAAATAATCAGAAATTTGTAGCTCTAGACCTATTGGTACTCAAAGCCAAGCTTTCAAACCAGCAAATCAACAATTAATATTTAAAGAAGAAATAAAAGCCAGGTCAGCAGCAAGCATCCCTTAGAAGTCATCACAGAGACTATTTTTATTGAAACTTTCATTTTGTTGACCCATTTTTATGTACTTTTATTATAGGATACCTTTAGTTATACACTCAAGAGCATCATTTCAAAACTACTTTATGAAAAAGATTAAAATTTCAGGTACCCCTGAATATTTTATCAGTTTTCATTGATGATGACTCAAACTTGAGTGCCAGGAGAAAGCAACTGCTCCTATGTGCAAGGAAAATGCCACACAGGGTTCATCTGAGGAAGACATACATTTGTTATTATTGTTCAAACGTATCTAATTTTGTCATTGTTGTGAAAAGCTTACATCCAAAGCAAATTTGGAATTTGTTTTTCTCATTGGATTTTCTTTATAGCTTCTGCCAGCTTTATTGCAATACACAATGGGTGGTTAATGAACAGAGTGAGGTGGACAATTTGGCACAAAGAACTAAATAATCTCAGATATCTCAAGATGAGCTGGGATGAAAATAGTGTTGAAGAACCCAGTGACTGACTTTGTTCAAAAGCAAAGATCTGATAGAAGGAGCAATTAGGTAGATCAAATGAGATTCTGTAGGTAAGAGCATTAAGGGAGTAGTAAAATGTGAGGATAAACCCTTAACAGGTTGAGTCATGAATTTGTCAAGCAGACCTTCCTGAGACTGTAGACAGTTTAGCTTCTTAGGGGGATTATTTTTTTCCTTATTTTAAATGTAAGATAAAATATAGCAATAATAAATGAAAAGCTGTCATCAATGACATAATTTAATCTGCTTAACTATAGCCATTTCATTTTTGCATGTTGTACAGTATGGTGGGTCTTCAAAAAATTAAAAATAGCATTACTATAGGATGCAGCAATTCCATTTTTGGGACTATATCTGAAAGACTAGAAAGCAAAGTCTTGAAGAGATATTTGTACATGCGTGGTCACAGCAGCATTATTCACAATAGCCAAAACATGGAAACAACCCAACAGGATGAATGGATAAGCAAAATGTAGTGTATACATACAATGGAATATTATTTAGCCTTTAAAAAGAAGGAAATTTTGAGTGCTTCCCATCAGGAAACTTGTATGAGGTATTAAAGTAGTCAAAATCATAGAAAGTAGAATGGGCCAGAGGGTGGGGGAAGGAGAAAATGTGGAGAAATTGTTTAATGAGTTCAGAGTTTTCATTTTACAAGATGAAAAGTTATAGAGATGGATGGTGGTGATGGTTGCACAACATTATGAGTGTACTTAATACCATTAAGTCGAACACTTAAAAATGGTTATGGTGGTAAATTTTGTGTGTATTTTACCACATAAAAAATGGGGTGGGGGAGAAGAGTCTTCAGGAAGCATCCATTCATCCAATACTCTTGGGGTACGTGGCACCCCAACTCTAATTTTTTGTCAACTACACTGAAGTTTCAAGACAGCAAGCCTTGTGTCTATCATCTATCCTCAGCACATCTCTGAATATAACAAGCTCAGCAGATACTGGTTGAATACTATTTAATAAAATTAAATGGGATGGAAATGAAAGATAACAAGAAAATCAGTTTAAAACTTAATATTTAGCATAAGGGAAAAAAGAGCAATTTTGACATAAAAACAAATCAACAGGGCTTCCCTGGTGGCGCAGTGGTTGAGAATCCACCTGCCAATGTAGGGGACATGGGTTCGTGTCCCGGTCCAGGAAGATCCCACATGCCACGGAACGGCTAGGCCTGTGAGCTATGGCTGCTGAGCCTGTGCGTCCGGAGCCTGCGCATCCGGAGCCTGTGCTCCACAATGGGAGAGGCCACAGCAGTGAGAGGCCTGCATACCAAAAAAAAAAAAAAAAAAAAAAAAAAATCAATAATATAATTAAAAATACTTTTAGGGGGCTTCCCTGGTGGCGCAGTGGTTGAGAGTCCGCCTGCCGATGCAGGGGACACGGGTTCGTGCCCTGGTTTGGGAAGATCCCACATGCCGCGGAGCGGCTGGGCCCGTGGGCCATGGCCACTGAGCCTGTGCGTCCGGAGCCTGTGCTCCGCAAAGGGATAGGTCACAGCAGTGAGAGGCCCACGTACAGCAAAAAAATATAAAAAAATAAAAAAATAAAATACTTTTAGGGACTGTAAAAATAAAGACGAATGATAAATGTCATGAAAAGGAGGGTCAAATGACAGAAATCTATATTTAAACATAATCTGGAAAATACTGACTATAAGAATAATAAAAATATCATTAAACATATGGGAAGAAAAGGAATATATTGTAAAAATGAAAAAAATCACAATTTTAATATCAAGCTTATGGTGCAATCTCAAATATCAATATAGACATGTCAATAAGTATCTGAAGCAAAAGATTATAAATCCAAACTTTTATTGCTGTGTAATTAATTTACGTGTGAAAGCAACAGATTTTTTACAGATATCCCTGTGTTCATATATTGCAATTTATGCCTTTCTTGAAAAAAATTTATATTTTATATAAAAATTGACCAAGCAATAAACTACAAACAATAGTATAATAAAGGAGAAAAAATTAATTTTAAAAAACTTCAAATACACATTGAAACCAATTTAAAAATAGAACTGAGTCATACAAAATGGGAACTGAATGCACAATAATCCTAAAAATAAGATGTTTGTAAAATCATTATATGATAATCTAATAACAATAATCTGGCTTTCTTATCCAAGCTTCTATATACATCATCTGGGGGTGGAAGTAAAAGTTTAGTAAATGCCACATTTTGCCTGAGTGGAACTCAGAGGACATTTTAAAATTTTCATCTTGTTTTAATAATGAAAGATGTGTAAGGAAAAGATTTTACAAATTTTAAAAAGAACCATCAGAATGGTGGAAGCTGGTATTCATAACCATCAGATCATTTGAAAAAGTTAAAGTAAACAAGTTCATATAGTAAAATATCAAAAAATAGAAAACATCAAATGATAAAGAAACAAATAATGGTTTTGTCAATGAATGTAAACAACTTGACCGTCTGTCTTAAAAAGTAATGACTCTGATAAAATCCAATAGATGTACTCCCAAAGACATTATACAAGGACAGCAGCACATGAAAAGATGTTCAACATCATTAATCTTGAGGGAAATGCAAATCAAAACCATGAGATACCACTTCACACCCACTAGTATGGCCCTAATGAAATAGAGATAATAACGTGTTGGGAAGGATGTGGAGAAACTGGAACCCTCACACACTGCTGGTGGGAAGTAAAATAGTACATCCACTTTGGAAAACAGTCTGGAAGTTTCTCAAAAAAAACATAGAAAAGAACATAGATTTACCATTTGACCCAATAATCCCACTCCAAGGCAGATATACAAGAGAAATGAAAACACATATCCACACAGAAACTTATACGTGAATGTTTAGAGCACCGTTATTCATAATAGGTAAAAAGTGGAAATAACCCAAACATCCATCAAGTGACGAATGAACAAAAGAAATCTGATATATGCACACAATGGAATATTATTCCACCATAAAAAGAAGTGAAGTCCCAACAGATGCTTGAAACATGTATAAACCTTGAAAGCATTATGCTAAATGCAAAGAAGCCAGACACAAAGGCCATGTCTTATATAATTCCATCTATAAGAGATGTCCAGAACAGGCAAATCTAGAGACAGAAAGTAAATTAGTGATTGCCTACGGCTGGGGATGAGGGATAGAGTGACTGGGAGGTGATGACTAATGGGTACAGGATTTTGTTTGGAGGTGATGAAACTGTTCTAAACTTGTGGTGATGGTTGTGCAACTCTGTGAATATATTAAAAAACCATTAAATTTTGTACTTTAGATCAGTGAATTGCAAGGTACGTGAGTTATATCTCAATAAAGCTCTTACTAAAATATCTCAAAAAGCTATGAGATACCTTGAAAAAATACATGTAAGCTGAAAAGATAGAAAAAGACTGAGCAGGGCTTCCCTGATGGCACAGTGGTTGGGAGTCCGCCTGCCGATGCAGAGGACACGGGTTCGTGCCCCAGTCTGCGAAGATCCCGCATGCCACGGAGCAGCTGGGCCCGTGAGCCACAGCCTCTGAGCCTGCACATCCGGAGCCTGTGCTCCGCAACGGGAGGGGCCACAACAGTGAGAGGCCCGCATACCGGAAAAAATAAAAAATAAAAAAAAGACTGAGCAAAGATCAGCAGGGAAACCAAAGGAAAAAGAGCAAATTAATTTCAAATAAAAAGAAATTTAAGGAAAAAAGTCATTAAGTGAAATAAGGCCATTTGATATTAACGAAGTAGGTAAAAACCACCACAAAGATGTAAGTCAGTAACATTTACGTGCTTATAACAAAGTATTAACATAATTGAAGCAAAAATTAATAAAAATATAAGAAAATATTAATAGAACCATAGAATTTTCAGAAAAATAAACTAAGCAAAGTACAATGAATTATAAAAAAGTAAAAATAATAAAGATTTAAATAATATATGACAGAGTAAATATTCTTTACGTATCTGCCAAATGCAGCAAAATAAAAATCCTAATAAAAACTTTAGAGTATAAACTGACGATTATACTCTTTAATTAGTGAAAAAAACAAAATTAGCAACACAATTTTGAACAGTAATGAACTTAGCATTTTGAAAATTCAAAATTATTGTGATAACTATTTCCAAAGGCAGTTCTCTTCCAAACCCTGAAAAACTTTCTATTTACTTCCAAAATCTATACTACTACTTCTTCAAAAAAAACCCACAAAACCATATTCTAATGACTCCAGCCCAATACCTTCTTTATTATAGTATCTGTTATTGTTCTCAGTCTAATTCACAGGGTTATTAGCTTAATAACATATGGTTTTATTTTATAATGATTCATACATGTAAATGCCTTATTGACAGAGACACTACAATAAATGTCTTCTAATATCTACATTTAAATATCTTTCTGAACACAGAAGGTCTCCAGTAAATCTTTACCAATTGATTTCATTGAACACATGAGAAAGGAGGACTGAAAATTAAGGAACAAGAGTTCTTGACCATTATTGAAAAGATTTAACGATTCTTGGTATGTCAATTTACCTCCCTGGATTTCATTACCCTCCTTCATTAAATGAGGTAGTATTAAAATATTTCTAAGATTACTTCCAGTTCTAAAATTGTATGAGTTAACCAATAGGGAATGAAAAGATATCTCTCAGTACACTACAAAATTTCCCTTCATGTTCAGTAACACTGGTTTCTTTGAATGTCAAGGACTCAAACAGATTGTGCATTGTTGAGAAGAGTCACCCTCAATTACTCATCAGTGATGGAATCTGTGGCTTATTCTCAGTAACCCAGTGTTTCCTTACTACCACCCACCCAGATCCAGGGGGGATATACATGTGTCTGAGTATGTGTGTATATTTGCCTCTCTGACGACATTCCAAGACTAATATAAACACCTCCTAAATTACCCATTACTCAGTGTCACTCCTCTTTTCCATTAGAAAGAGGTAGCCTATATTTATGTTTGAAGTTCTAACACTCTACCCTTTCCATCACCCCTCTCTTTCTTAAAGACTGATCTCTTCATCTCTTCTTATGTGGACCACAGTGCAAATATTTCTTTAAATTTAGGTATTGGTATAAGCATTCTATACTTACTTAATTTGGGGTTGGCCAAAAAGTTCGTTTGGGTCTTTCAGAAAAATACGAACGAACTTTCTGGCCAACCCAATACTATATTAAATGATATATTTAATGTAATTAATTGCTGTTTAATTAAGTTAATATAGTACATTCAATAGAATTGCATTTAATTAATATTATTGCATGAATAAAAGAACTCAAATAACATATCCGAAGAGATAAACAATGAGGTGAGATCATGCATGATTTTTATATTTCAGTTTTTGTGTTTCTATTTTTCTACAGTTTTCTAGCATAAACACAATAATTATTTATGCACACACTCACACATGCCCTCGTTTACACGGAACCAAAATTGAAGTCCACACAACTCTTTACTACTCTGCATTTTATGAAAAATTTCAGATAAATACATATGAATTTACTCTAAAAACAAATATCTTAATATATGAATGACTTCAGGTTGTTGACGTCAACTCGAGTTAATAATAACTCTGAACCTGTGATAGTTCAAAATATGTTCATTTTCACGATAGTATACTTATTAAGGCAAGAAGGCAGACAGTATACTCGAGAAAGATTTTCAATTATCATGAGCAAAATAAAACACCGCGGTTAAACAGAAAAGTCAATTAGAACATATTCTCTAAACATCCATTACTCAGGCAAGTTTCATTTTTCAGGGTCTTGTACGGAAGCTTATATATACGTGTATATCCATAAACAAGGCTAATTATTCACATTTATAAATTAAACACTAAAGTTCATTCCCAGATTTTAAAAGAATCTAAATTTATACTCTTACCAAGGCTTTATATGATCATTACTCATTCCTTTGCTCTATTGCTGAACTTAAAGGTACCCATCCAATAAAGCCTATTTTATTGGGTGTGCTTCCATAAAACACTGACATTTTATCATATCGTAAAGTTAGAATTTATTCTAAATACATCACTATTTCCCTAAAGATAAATCCAAGTGAATCAAACATTAAATGATGTAGCAAAATGTATTATTGTAAAATGAAATTCCTCTAAACATGTTAATAATCTCTAATGTTTATAAGTAAACGGCTGTGATGTTCTCTTTTTAACACTTCAGTCTCACTAAGGTCAATAGTCTTAATTCTCTCTCATTCCCGTCAATTCCTATTAGATGCAAAGAGAAGCACATTGTGTTTATGAGATAGGCTTCCTTTTCTACTCAGCATATGAGAGCTCCTATTATTCTATCTTAAAAGTTACTGAATGTACCTTTGAATGTTTGATAAGACAATGACGGGCATTCATCAATAAGAGGCTTGCATATTTTAATTCCAACAATCATCAAACTCAAGCACCTAAAGGAATAAAAGTTTCCACGGATTAAAAATTCTTCTTTTTCAGTTCCAGTGTATTTTCAGTAAGGCTTGAGTGTGAGTAAGGAAGGTAGGGTATATTCATGTACTGTGGTAACAAATTACCACAAATTTAGCAGCTTAAAATAACATCCATTTATTAGGTCACAGTTTTGTAGGTGGGAAATCCAAGCAGGTGCAACTGGGTTCTATCCTCAGAGTCTCACAAGGCCAACATCAAGGTGTCACCAGAATGGGTTCTTATGTGGAGGCACTGGAAAAATACTTGATTCCAAGCTCATTAAAGATACTGGCAAGGGGCTTCCCTGGTGGCGCAGTGGTTGAGAGTCCGCCTGCCAATGCAGGGGACGCGCGTTCGTGCCCCGGTCCGGGAAGATCCCACATGCCGCGGAGCGGCTGGGCCTGTGAGCCATGGCTGCTGAGCCTGCGCGTCCGGAGCCTGTGCTCCGCAACGGGAGAGGCCACAACAGTGAGAGGCCCGCGTACTGCAAAAAAAAAAAAAAAAAAAAAAAGATACTGGCAGGATTCAGTTCCCTGTGGGTGGTAGACTAGGTATCCCTTTCCTAGCTGGCCATCAGCCTGGGTGCTGGGCGGGGTGTGTAGGATGGAGTAGAGGCACTCAGCTCCCTAAAGCCTGCTTTTATTCACTGGCATGTGTACTCTCCATCTTCAAATCGACGAGAGAGCATCAAATCTCTCTTACCTTTCATTTTCCTACCAGCTGGAAAAACATCTCTGCTTCTTAAAGGGATTCTAAATAATTAGATGAAGCCTACCTGGATAATATCTCTATCTCCACATCAGCTGTGCCACATAACATAACATAATCATAGGAACGATCTCTCATCATATTCACAGGTTCCAGGAATTAGAGTGAGGAATCTGGGGGAGCATTTTTAGAATCCTGTCTACCAAACAGAGAATTGGAAAAATTGAGATTAGGCTCCAGATGTTAGAGTTTATGAACTTAGATGCCAGGCCAAAGATGTCTTACTAGGGGAAGGGCATTCAGGGGCACAGTTTAATGCTATTAGCACTAGGAGGAGTGTTAGACCTTAAGAATTTTTTTTTTTTTTTTTTTTTTTTTGCAAATTTCACCTTGGAGAACTGCTGAGGGCCTCTTGTCATGTAGATGAGTCATTATAACACATTTTATCATTTGACAATTCTTCAAAAATGCCCCTCTTCCAAAATGGCCCTATTATTCTCTACTGTCTGATTTATAAAATATATGTATCTAATTGGACTTTCTTTTTGCTTTAACTTCTGTGTGTTGGGAAAGGGTGGTGATAAAGTCATTCTTCGTTTCCCAGAACCTTGTAAAACAGGACTGTATACTAAATGGCACCACTGCTTCCTGCTACAGGGTGGACAGTGGGAATGAGTCCTTTGCTCTGAGCACCTCTGTTGGATTTGTGCATTCCTGATACAAAAAGCTAGCAGATCCACTTCTGGGGTCTGGTTCTGTGGAATGCTTTTATTTGTTTTATTCCCAAGCAATTAGAGTAAGTCATGCTTCTCCTGGTTAACCACTAGGTGTTACAACCTGAACACAATGCCCACGGTCCTGTTGATGGAGAAGCAAGAGGTGGGGATTCAGTCAGGGCAGGCCTGGCTGGTGGGGAATGCGGAGGGGATGGTTTTTGCCTACTGAGTGCAAGAAAGAGACAGAGGCCTGCGATTTGTTGCTAACAGTTGGTGGTGTAGAGAACCCTGTGATAGTCATGTTCAGAGCCTCCAGAGCTTAAGATGAGTGGTGTGCTGCTTCAGGGCATTTATGTTTAAAAAGCTCAGTGGAGCAAGTAAAGACAAGGAAGCACATGAAGATTAATTCTGAAGTTCTTGTTAAAACCAAACACTTTAATCCTGGGAAAAAGGGGAAAAAAAAAAAAAAATCTCTTTGTCTAGTACATTCAGCTGAGTTCATCTTCAGAATTACCAGGAGGCTGATGCACCTGCAGTGAGGAGGGAAGAAGTGTTCAACACCATTTCTTATCCTCTGAGTCAGGTTTCAGTTCATCTACTGTGTCCACTGTGTCTGTCACATGCCAACAGATCTTTATTTGGAACTGATCACTATAATGATTTTGATGAATCAAAAGAACCAAATAGGGAGAAAACTGTTACTAAAATACGGGCGGGGGTGGGGGGAGGGTTTACTTCCTGGCATTCTTTTTTTTTCATGTTATTAGCTGTAAATGCAAAAACCAGGCAAGAAGAAAGAATGGATCACAGATGCCTTCCTAAAAACATGAAGACCACTTAAAAAGGCTTTATGCATATAATTTTGAAATAATACACATTCGTTGCCAATGTTTTATAAATACCTTACATGATTCAGTCAATAAATAGTCCCTCAACTGAGGAGTAAGTTCTTAGAGGGCAGGTCTATTCTTCAGTCACCATTTTAAACCAAATGATAAATATTTATTATACATTTCTTGATTAACTGACTGATTCTGGAAGGGAGGGATGAAGGAGAAAAGGAGGGGGAGAGAGAAGGGATAAGGAAGAAAAGAAGGAAGGAAAGGAGGGAAGGGAAGACTGATTTGGAACACATTTGGGGATTTACTATAGGTCACAGAAGGAAGTTAAGAATGCAAACACTGACTGAACTCCAATTACATGCACATACATTTGATCACAAGCACGTGATAATTCAATGCTTTGGTCCACAACTTACTAACCTATGCGGAGTCAACCTCCTAAGCAAATGAGTTTTAGAGCTTTGTTTTGCATTGGAGTCTTAGTCATTACGTTTGGGAGAAGATTCTGGAAAGATTCTCCCGAAGCAACTATGCACAGTTATTAGATAGACAGCCTCTTTACAGAGTAGCCACAGCACAGCACTGAAACACAAGAAATACATTTGGGGCCTTCCTGATTTAAACTATAGTGAAACATGACCTGAGGGAAATTATAATAAAGAAAAAATTTATTATTTCTTTATGGTAGCTCAAGGCCAGTGATCCCCTAAAACAGAGACTCTGATAAATGGTCCTGTAATATTTGCATTTGGTGTTTCACTTGGAGATGCCCAAATAGCACAAGCAGCTATATGTTTCACCAGATGTCGAAGGGGTCCCTTGAAGAGAGAGCTATAGAAACCTGCCCAAGCTTGCTCCTGTTGTCAGCAAGTTCTAGAAGAGACAGCAACCCAAGAACTTGAAGCATCTATAATCTACACCCCACTTAGTTAACATATTGCAGATATCTACCCCAGATTTCATCTGAAAAAGAAGAGTTAAGATAAATTATCTGGGAGTTGCTGGGGAAATATCCAGAACATATTTAGAAAAATTCTGAAAGTGATGAAATGGATTCACAGTCTCTCCAGAATGAACCTGAGGCTTTGTCCAGGTCCACAAAGGCAAAGTGGAAGGATGAATGGATGCTGTCATTCCTCCTTCCTGTACTCACTGTATACACACTGCTGCTTACCCACAGCACTCCTCCCCACGAAGAGAGAACCAGCTTTAAGGTCTTTCAAAAAAATACTCCTGAGTATTTTTCATTCTGAGTTGATCCACAAGTGAAAACCTATTTGCCATCGTTTGACTAAACCATAATTTCAGAATTCTTCGTTGGTCTTCCCTGAGCTGCACACAAACCCCATGTTATATACAATCATTTTTTAAATTGAAGTACGGTTGACGTACAATATTATATTAGTTTCATGTGTACAACATGGTGATTTGGTATTTTAATAGATTACACACCATACACAAAAATAAACTCAAAATGGATTAAAGACTTAAATGTAAGACCTAAAACCACAATCTGACAATAGTTTGTATCTTTCAAGTAGTTCAGAGTCTTTACATATAATTTAGATTTTACCCTAATTTATGCTTCACCTTCTCCCATTTTGAACCACAATATTCTCTCTAGATCTTTTTAATCCCTTCACATTAATTGGGTAGTTGTGAAATAGAATCATCAAGGAATGCAGTGGTTTTCAAGAATGACAAGTTACTAAAAGTCTGGCTTTGATTACCTATTAGGAAAAAACAAAAACACTGTTGACCATTATTTATGATGCTTCATTTTACAATGTGAGAAACGTTCCCTCAGATGAAAGTGAGTCATTTAACATTTATATTTCTCAACGGATATTCACTGAGGGAAAGTATACAGCAATTAACAGGAAGGATCTGTCTAGAGATAAGAAACATTAAAATGAGATCTATAGAACTTCTTCTGACCTCAAACCACATAAATGAAAGACTTGCAAACATTGTCCCTGTCACAGCCAATGCACGGAGAGTATCCAACTCAGTAATTATGCCTTAGAAATGTTTAACCATGAGCCAGAAAAATGAACTACCAAGACCTGAAGCTAAATACCACTGCAACTGCAGTCTTCACTCTACAGAAGGAATTACCTCTACAAAGGCACTGCAGATTCTACAGCCTTTAATGGCTTTCCCCTTACTTCTTACTCCCCATATTAAGACCTCGTGTCTAATTAAGACTCTTAGAGCTAACAGAATGGAAATTTTTAGTTAAAATCATATATAAAAAATGAGCAAATAAATTTATTTAAGGTCTGGACCACAAGTGGACATGATATTACTACCAGACACACCACCATTGGAAAAGTAAAGTGGAAAGCTCGTTGGACTTGATGAATTTTGTGCATCCCATACTGATTGGCAACTTTCTTGCTGAGGGACCTTGAAAAGGCCACTGAACCTCTCTGAAGCTCAATTTAAAAAATACTAAAGGTTTACTATGTTCCATGGACTCTACTAGACCCTAGGACAAAAATATGAATATAAAACTATCTCTTGCCATGGAAAGCACAATTTCTAAAGAGGAGACAGAGAGATCAAAAGTGACTAGGTTTCCTAGGGCATGTAGTGAACATAGACCTCATTTTTCTCACAAATTTGTTTTATATAAACATGCTTTGTAAACTTCTATACAATGTGTGTTTGTATGATCACTGTTTATTTAGTGCCTGTTGCACGAAAACTGGACTTCAAGGATGTTAAATCACTTATCCAAGATAATAGCTTCTAAGAAATTGCAGAAATAGGGTTTGAAACTGGATCTGACAGAGAGTACAGCCTGATCAATTGCCAACATGCTATACAGCACCTCTTATGTGCTTCTCATAATAATAAAGTGGTGGTCTTCTCTAAAGTAATGTGTCATGCCTCAAGTATCTGCTAGGCCCTTCACCGTGGTAGCTACCTCCAATAGCTAATTCCAACCCTTGTTTCTATAGCATCTAATCAAGGGAGGAGACAGTATGGGAAGATGACTGAAACTATACCAGTAAGAGTTATCCTCTATTCATTGAGAGCAGAACTTAGCTTTTGGCCAGCCTAGCTAGAGTCACTAAAGAGGAAACCATAATCTAGGAGTATATAGTACAGATGTCATCCTGACCACACCCCTGACCACACCTCTGTGTCAGAGGAGATTTGAACTGTCACAGCATTAGCGATCATGATTTTCTATTTATGTAATATTTCATTCATGACTGTTTGGGACATGATCTTTAGCTAATCAAAAAAACTTTTTGAAAAATACAGATCACTCAAAGATGAAAGCAGAAATTCAGACAAAACCAAAAAGGAACAAAACTCAGTTTCAGAGAAAATGTCACTTGACAAATCTGGAAATAACAGAGGTAATAGTGGCCGAAGAACAAAGAAATGATATGTAAAATCAAAACTCCTTAAACAAAATAAAGTTCTTGCTCCCAACATGCAGGAAGAGGAGAACCACTTCAAAGTGGGAAGCAGGGGGAGAAGCATGGTCTTAATAATAGAGAAAATAAATTGTTTTTGCTGAAGAATGAATCACTGACTATAGGGAAATAGCAAAAGATACTAGTGAGAACAACAAGATTTTTTGAGCATCTCCCATATTCTAAGCTCTGTGGTGGTTATGAAGTTTAAAAGACCTAATTTAGCGGAGGGGGGTAAGAGAAAAATAGCCTTGTGATCGGTGGGTGATAGAGATTAGCCCAGAGCACCATGAGAACACTTCTGAAATACAGCACTATTGAGACAGGAAGTAGAAGGAAAGGCGTCCCAGAAGAGGTTTCAACTACTCTAAGGCTTGAAGAATGTGTGGGAATTACTGAAGCAAAAAAGGAGAGGGAGCACTTGGAGTCAAAGATG
This sequence comes from Kogia breviceps, assembly GCF_026419965.1. NCBI lineage: Eukaryota > Metazoa > Chordata > Mammalia > Artiodactyla > Physeteridae > Kogia > Kogia breviceps. The sequence goes on from NC_081317.1 coordinate 85,749,092, forward strand.
CAGAAGACATTTCAGGAGTTCCATGAGAAGTTCAATTAAAAACCAAATGAGAGGGACTTCCCTGGTGGCACAGTGGTTAAGAATCTGCCTGCCAATGCACAGGACACAGGTTCAAGGCCTGGTCCAGGAAGATCCCACATGCCTTGGAGCAACTAAGCCCGTGCGCCACAACTACAGAGCCTACGCTCTAGGGCTCACATGCCACAACTACTGAAGCCCGTGCACCTAGAGCCCATGCTCCGCAACAAGAGAAGCGACTGCAATGAGAAGCCCGCGCACTGCAACGAAGACCCAATGCAGCTAAAAATAAATAAATTTATTAAAAAAAAACAAAACAAATGAGAGATCTCAGGCCATTGTTTCCTAGCCAGTGACATTTAAGGAACAGTCTACAGTGTTGTCACATTGAGGCAAAATATGTGTGTTTCTCCTGCTGAAACTGACTCTCATTTGGTAGGGATAAGTCTCCAAAACAATTGATATTGTAAGGAGTAGGAAAACCACTGACTTCAAAATCAGACCAATTTGGATTTAAATCCTTATTCTACAGCCCCTACCTGAGTGATCCTGGGCACATGGTTTGACTTCCTCGAATCTCTACTGAGTCTTTGGCAGTTTCCTCACAGGTGTACAGTGAGGATTAAATGGTGTCCTATGTAATTGAGTATAATGCCCTATATAGATTCAGTGCTTAATAAATATTGATATTATAATTATTGCTAATACATATGAAAGAACATTAAACTTGGAATCTGGAGACACTAAATGTGTGCGTCACATTAGACAAGGTGCTAACCACGCTGAAACTCAGATTGCTCATTTATTAAAAAAGAAAAAAATTTCCAGCTGTAAGATTGTTTTAGGAATTACATGAGGTAACATCTAAGAAAGCACCTAGCACAGTACCTGGCACATACAAGGACGTTAATGAATTTTACTTAAATATGAGTCTGAAATACCCACATTTAGAAACACAAAGTTTAGTACAAAATGTGCTTTAGTGAATAAGAATAGTAAATTATTACTTTTCGTGCTCCTCTGTTTTGGGCATCTTTTAGACATTTTATATATATTTCTTCATTTGGTCCTAAAGATCGCCCTGTTTATTTTCTTGAGAAGTACAGTTACTTGCTCAAGTTCTCACAGCAATTTTTCGACCATTTGAACATCTTCTTTAAAAGGCTTCTAGGGCTTCCCTGGTGGCGCAGTGGTTGAGAGTCCGCCTGCCGATGCAGGGGACACGGGTTCGTGCCCCGGTCCGGGAAGATCCCACATGCCGCGGAGCGGCTGGGCCCGTGAGCCATGGCCGCTGAGCCTGCGCGTCCGGAGCCTGTGCTCCGCAACGGGAGAGGCCACAACAGTGAGAGGCCCGTGTACTACAGAAAAAAAAAAAAAAAAAAAAAAAAGGCTTCTAAATTTTCAAGGGTTCTTTGTTTCACTATGGTAAAAGGATCTAAGAGTCCAGCTATGAAACAAGTTCCAAAGAAGCAACATCATCATAATCATCATCATTATCCATTGGCCAACACCGAGGGGCTATCATGCCTTTGAGGAGGCATGGAAATCCCTAATCTCTTAGAACCCACACCGTAGCTCTGTAAACAGATTCGTCTTCTTGATGCAGTATGTACTGGAAACAGATCGATAGTGCAGTTATTAGTGCTAGATACATTCTGAGGACATTAAAACTGCATCTGACTGGGGTGGTAAAGGAAGCATTCCAGAAGAGAAGGGACCCAACCGAGGGTTTGAAGAATGGGTGGGCTCCTGATAGTCAGAGTTGGGTGGGAGGTATTCTAACCTGAAGGAACCACATGGGCTAACAAGGAAAAAGAGAAAGCACAAAGGATATGCTGGGAATGATAAGCAGTAACTTTGAGAGGACCACAAAGACCATATTGGACCACAGTGAATAATGGGGCTGAATAGGTGAGTTAGGACCACATTTAAGGTAGCCCTGACTACTAGGTTTAACGATAATTATAACTATACTTAAAATAATCCCAACAACTCTCATTTATTAGCATTCATCAACGTCAGGAAGAGATCAGCACTTAAATATTTAATTCCTCCTACCACTTTATGAAGTAGATATTACTACCTTTCACAGACGAGGAAACTGACATTTAGGAAGGTTGTTACTATACCAAAGTCACAAACTAATGGGGGCAGAGGTGGGGCTCAGATCCAGGTCTATCTGATTCTAAAGATGTGTTTTTAATGATTAGAGAGTCATTGCCTCTTGAAATATTCTAGTATTTCCTTGTGAAGGAAAGGAATTTACTTAAAGGCTTCACTTTGAACCCCTTCCCCACAATTTTCTGAATGTTAATTCTCAGTCCTCTCCTTCCTTGACCTATCAGCATTTACCATAGTTGGTCATTCCTTCCTCCTTGATATACTTCTAAATTTGCTGTAAAGGACAAAACACTGCCTTGAGTTTTCATGTGCTTCACCTTCTCCATCTTCTTTAGAGAAGTCTCTTCTCCTCAGCCTCCTACTGTTAGGGTTATTCAACACTTCATATACCTCTTCTTGTCTCCAGCAACACTCACTCCCACTGATAATCCTATCTAACCTGACTGCCTTTAAATATTTTCTATGTGTTAATGACTCTTAAAGTGCTATCTCTAGCCCACACCTTCCTCTGGAAGTCTAGACTCATCCAACTGATTTCTTTACTTCTCCACTTGATTGTCTAAAACTGAACTCCTGATCTTACCCCATACAAACCTGCCCCTTTGCATTCTTAACTTTTTGACAGCAATTCTATCGTCACCATTGTTTAGGTCAAAGCTGTGACATCATCTCTGGCTTCTCGTTTTCTCTCACACTCCATTGTCTAGAACTTTGGATATGTTCAAAATATCCAGAATGTGATCACTTCTGACTACCTGCCCTGCTATCACCCAAGTGTGAGTCACCATCACTTCCCACTTGGCTATGCAAGCCTCCTTCCTCCTATGCTGCTTCTACTGTCCCCCCGATGGTCTATTCTCAGCACAACAGCCACACCATTCCTTTCTACCATAAATCAGGTCAGTCAATAGCCCTATGTAGTTGATTTCATCCTTTACTTCAATCAGTAGCTCCATAATGGCACTGGCCTCCTTAGTGTGATTTCCAATTTGCCCTAGATGTTTCTCCTGCCTGGAGGGTCCTTTCCTAAATATCTGCCTGGCTCTCACCTCTTTCAAGACTCAGCTCAGATCTCACCTTTCCAAGGAGGTCTATCTTGATCATCCTATGATCATCCCTTAAAACTGCCACTGCCAGCACTCCTGATCACACTTACCATGATCTAATTTTTATTTTTTTTCCACAGGGCTTACAACCTTCTAACCATATCATATAAATTACTTTTTTATTTATACGTTTATTGTTCGTTGCCTACTTTCCCCAGTAGAATGTAAGCACCTTGAGGACATTTTTCTCTGTTTTATTCACTCTTTCCAGTTCTCAAACGACTACAAATTGCCTGGTATGAAGAAGGTGTGTGTCTAATAAGCATTTGTTTACATTCAAGTCCTGAAAAAAATGAAATAAACAAACAGATGTGGTTTGCATATTGTTCCCTTTGCTTACTTTGGCTCCCTCTCTTCCTGGACATGTTTTCCAAGGGGGGTTTGTCTGGGGAGCCAGTCCCTAGAGGGGGCCAACCCGTGGAGCAGCCCTTAGGGGCTGGGGCAGACCAGTCTCCCCCTCCACCCCAAAAGGGACAACAGACGCCCGAGACCCCAGGCTGTGGACAGTGTTCTGGGAAGGTGGTGCCGCCTGGGCCCTGCTTCTCTGGATGCTCACTAAGTAATGAGGGCCTGGAACAATTCTCATCCACTAGAGGGTGTGGGAAGGCAGCATGAAGAAGTCTGCAGGACAGTTAATGTCCTACAGGGTGAACCTAGGGGTGCTGGTCGGCGGGGGTAAGGAGGAGGGCTCCGCCCTAGAACTTGGCCTGGTGGACATGGAGAGGGGCCAATGGCAGTGCCCCCAGGAAGTCAGCTTCTTTAGTGAGGGGTCCCTCCCCCAGACTACTCTAGTCCTTTCTCTGAGCCTGCTTCCTCACCTTTAATTGGGGCTAAAGTCATGCCCGCCTAATCCAGGCTCACAGCAGCCAGAGGGTCTTTCGGGCACACAGGTGTCACCCTGTCCGTTCCTCCACCCCAGCACTCGGTCCCCACACTGGCCTAGGCCTTCTGGGGTCAGGCACTACCCCCAGCCCCTGGCTTCCGCTCTGCTGGGGTCACCAAAAGACGCTGTGGCTAGAAAACCAACCCAGGCCCTTGCCTAAAGCCGCAGGGCAGGCATGAGTCTAGAAAGGTCCTTTACATACCCTGGCCTCTGGAAATGGCCCTCGGGGAGAGCGGGTGCTTAACCAGAGGAGCAGCCTGGACTTGGCTTCTAGAAGGAGAAGTGGGGCGGGGGGAGGCCCCAGGAGGGAGGGAGGAGGGGCATGGGAATGGACCAAAACAAACACACAAAAACAAAACAAAACAAAACCTCCCAACTCTTAGATGAGAAAGTTTACTACTTCTATGATGAATCCTTCAATGAAATATTTACTTTTATCCCCCCAAGTAAAGTAATTTACATCTTCTAAGAAGTGACTACCTCATGCCTGGACACTTTGTAAAACTCAGGAAAGGCGCAGATAAGTAAAGCAGATTGTCCTCAAGATGCAGGTCTTTCTACATGCAGGTCTTACACTGATGGTGTATATCTAGCACACTGCAAGTGATCAGTAAATACTTGCAGAATGAAATAAATGACCACATTTCAGATTACAATAGGATAGCCAGGATTTGATCTTGAAATATGTATGGGGAAACAAATTGAAAATAATTAGGAAAATATAGGCTTGATATCACAAAACGGCTCTGATTCCCAAATAGCAAGATTTCTTATGCACATATTCAATGACAAAAGAGCAGGCTGAGAGGGACAAAAGTAGCCTACTTTCCCTGTGCTCTAACTTGAATGTGGGATGGGAAATCTATACAGAAAACACTATGAGGAAAAAATCAGAAATGTTAAAGCTCAAACTTTCTCCAAGAAAATAAAACTAACTTAAAGATCACAAGGTGCAGTATGACACACTTACACATATATGTGAATGCTCACACACACAACACACCCCACCGATACATTAAGAAAAAGTAGCCATCCAGTCTTAAAGAATAAGTCCAAGAAATTGAACAGAATTAGCCTTCCTTTTATATATCTGTATTATTGTTTTCGTGGGAAAATTTTATAAGTCAGTACAGAGTCAATACTGAGAAGTCTATCTGTACTGATTAAAGTTTGCCCTCTAGTGAAAGGCCCTGGCCCCTTTTTGCCAAAACTCTCTTTACAGGTGAACCTCGTCACTGTATTTCTAGATTTCTGAATACAGTTTGCCTTGGTGTACATTGAATTTTTGTTTCCGAGCACAAAGTTGCTAGCTTATAAGTAGGTAATATTCTTTTCCTACAGTGTTTGTTTGTTTGTTTGTTTTTGTGTGTGTGTGTGTGTGTGTAATTATCAAACTTTGGCTTAATGAAAGTAGATCACACTGATAGCTCATGATACTAATCTCTTAATCACCAAAAGATCCATTTTTCTCTGCCTTCTTCTTAGCAAAGGATTAAAAAAACAAATAATCATCCTCTTTTTGATGTCACATAAATGGCAGCAGAAAATGAATTTTGTTATGGCTTGATATTTCAGCATTCACTAAAATCCTCTGGCTTGACTGCAGCTTTAGTTTTATATAAAGCTTAAAAAGAGAAAACATTAAACAGGGGTATAAGATATTTGTCATTTTTACAGCCTTACTCCCAACCCTTAGATGAGAAAGGTTACTTCTTCCTTAATGGATCCTTCAATAAAATGTATTTATTTTTATACCCCCATGACTTCACAGTGTGCTGATATAGTAGTTTCCATGATGTCACATATTTAAATCCTGAGTTTCTTCACAATGTCAATGAGGGAGAGACAAAAGGCTGACAAGAAAAAAGCCCCTTGTATGAAAAGAACCAATAAATAACTTGAAAAAATCATAAGAGAAAAAATTTTAAGTTACAATAGGTAAATGGGTTTACATTTGAAAAATGACTCATTTAAAGTATTCTCTACAAATTTCTTCCTATAAACAATGTTTCATCAATTCCTGACATCCATAACAATAACAAAATATCCTTCCACATTTTCATGTGTGTTATTTTCTAAATGGTATAATAAAAGCTGTCAGTTACTTCCCTGCATACTAACAGAAAAGTGAAATTCTTTGTTCTATGTGTGACTGCATTTGCACATTATAGAACTATGAAATATTTACAAAGGGAAGGTTAAATCAATACAGCTCTAAAATTTGTACTTCAGGCTTCAGGGATTTATATCATCTTGATTTAATGAAGTATGAGGAGTGAGAATGTTGACATACAGAAAAAAATATTTCGGTTTCCTCTTTATTGTACATACAGAAAGTATTGAAGTAGAATTCATTGATATCTAAGCAGTAGCTAATTATTACCCATTTGATGCCTCAAATCTCATGGTGAAAAAGAGACACCAACTATCAAAAAGAGGAAAATGTGATGCATACTATAGTAAAGAAATACTGTCCCTTCATCTAACTTAGCTTGATTGTCAAAAATCGTTTAAATTATTTTGTAATTTAAAATTCTATTTAATTCTTACAGTACAAAGAATAGTCCAGATATGTAAAGATAGAATTATATTAGTTATTTATAACAACTTATGCTGATTATATTCCTTAGATATAATGTATTTGATTTTCATATATTAATTCTTTATGCTTACACATCTCAATAGTATATATTAGACCTATGGATATAAATTCTCCTATAGCAGTACAGGACTATGCTCAATAAACAGAACAGAAACCTTTCCTCTTATCTGCAGAAACAGCCAATCTCACAGTTTGTTCCAGTGAGAGCTTTCATGAGGATGTATAAAGGTTGGAGAAGAGAAGCAAAGAGCTTTGTAAAATGTATTTCTTCAATAAACAGATGAAACACACTTAGAATAATAAGCATTTATAAAAAGGCATAGGACACAGATATAGAGAACAAACTAGTGATTACCAGTGGGGAGAGGAATGGAGGAGGGGCAAGGTAGGAGTAGCAGATTAAGAGGTACAAACTAGGGGGCTTCCCTGGCGGTGCAGTGGTTAAGAATCTGCCTGCCAATGGGGGGACATGGGTTCGAGCCCTGGTCTGGGAAGATCCCACATGCCGTGGGGCAACTAAGCGTGTGTGCCACAACTACTGAGCCTGCACGCCTAGAGCCCATGCTCTGCAACAAGAGAAGCCACCGCAATGAGAAGCCCACGCACAGCAACAAAGAGTAGCCCTGCTATCCACAACTAGAGAAAACCCGCAAGCAGCAACGAAGACCCAACGCAATCAAAAATAAATAAAATAAAATAAAGTTATTTTAAAAAGAGGTACAAACTATTATGTATACAATAAATAAGCTACAAGATGTATTGTATAACATAAGGAATATAGCCAATTTTTTTAAATAACTATGAATGGAATATAACCTTTAAAAATTGTGATCCACAATATGCTGTACACCTGTAACTTACATAATATTGTACATCAACTATATCTCGATAAATAAATAAATAAATGTTAAAAATAGCTGAGAATAACAGTAGCATAATAACTAAGATCAAAAAAAGACATAGGATGTATAAAGAGGAAATGCAACTTGCTTCTTTTATAAAACTGATCCATTCATTTCAAGTTCACATTGTTACATATTATATATTTTCTATTGCCTCATATAAACTAGAAAACTTTTGAACAATTAACATCAATTGAAAGATCAGACTGTCAGAAATGCTGGCCGTAGATGCCTTCAAAATATTCACTAGAAAGGCCCAATGACTGTAAACTCCTGATGTAAAAGAGATCAAATGGGAAAGAAGAAAATTTGGATACATCTGTAACTCTAGTTCTGACAATTTTCTCTGTGACCTCTAAGATGAATCTCTTTATCTCCCTTGGACCCCAATTATAGTCCTATAAAAGATAAATAAACCTGCTTTCCTGCTTACTTCACACAACTATTTTAAAGACCCAAAGATATAAATAGTTTGCAGTCTGTTATGTAATTCTGAGGGGATATAAAAATTAGTTTCACCTCTGTATTCCGTATTGCTGAAGTTTCCATTAAAACAACTCAAAAGTAATTAACAACTATTTATTGAGCACAGATTCCCCAGCACACATCTGTTAAAAGGCAGGCAACCAGAGCCTCCTTGAGCGCGCAGCAGTGGAAAGAGGAAGTGGAAATTAAATTTGAAAAGTGAAGCAAACAAATTTCATTGCAGTAAACTAAACATAATTTTTTATTATCCATATTCAACTGGAAATGCTTATCTCATATTTTATTTTACTTCACATGGGCCTCTTAATTAAGTAATAATTTTATCATGTGTCTTGGCCAATGTTCCTCAGAAAATAGAACATTAGAAATAGCTTTAAGTGCTAATGTGTAATTAGGGACTGCAGTACCAGGGAGCAGAAGAGAGACACAAAGAGAGTGAAGCGGTGGGTGGGGGTGGGGTGTGTGTGTTGGGTGGGGGGTGATTAAGAAAACATGCTATCAGGTGGCTGCTGATAAATGCTATTGATTGCTTGATTTCCTGACCCCTTCCTCTGAGAAAACATATGCATAGACTAAATCTCAGGACCATTCTTTGAGTGCACAGAGAAAGAGGAAAAGGGAAAGGGAAATAATTTGATACTAACTTCCACCAAAGCTTTTGCTACACTGGGTATTAACTCTTGTTGCCTCTCAGAACCCTACCGTGACCCATGTTTAGTAAATAGGGAAGCCCTGAAGCAGAGGTAAGACACCTATACGACTTCAGATTAGACAGTGCTAGATTACACCCATGTGAAGTTCCTCAGAACCCACAGCAGCAGCTGATCCACAGACTATTGGAGCTGAAAGGATCAGAAATGGGGCATAAGAGATGGCTGGAATCCCACCCATAGAGTACTCACTACAGTCCAGTTGTATTCTTACAAACACCTGACTAACCTTATCCTGCTGACATTCTCATGCTGCCAGTATGTCCCAAAATGACTACTAAGCTAAAATTTCAGCCTATTTCAAGTCTCCTTTGCTCATACCATGTTGCAACCAAATTAAGCACACTTTAGAGTCACACGTCGCTAAAGGAAACAGTCCTATTTATTGGACATGGTGGAAAATACTATGAGAGCTCTTATCATACCATTATTCCACTAATAATTCCCAATCTCTAGTGCCAATGTAAAAAAAAATATTATGATCTTGGTGTTTTCCTCCTATAAATGATACTAATTACTTAGCACTCTTGAACTAAGACTTGCACACTGCTGAGTGCCCATTAAGTTACTTTGCTTGTTATTTCAAAGAAAGTCAAGAGGGAGGCATTTGAAATTATCATGTGAATGAGCAAGCTGTACACTTCAGCAGCCCAAGCTTGGACAATGGCTCAGCCACCTTATTAATAAGTTGTTCCCCCCTTTCCAAACTCTTGTCAATTTGAGCAAGACTACTTTCTCCTGGTCTCTTCTCTCCAATCTATTTTATCATTTAGTGATTTTAGGCAGAGAAGGAGGTGATTTTTATCAGCTGGCTCACTTATCTTAAGATGGCAAGATCTACCAATATTTAGGAATCAAAATATTTTTCTGGCCAATTTAGGCTAATCAGTTCAAAGTGATTTTTGATCCACTGAACAATTTAAATAAAAAACAAAGCCAAAATTTATTGTATGTGCCTCAAATAGAAATGACCCGTGCTTTAAAAATATGTAGTAAATTCTGTTTTAAAAATATGTATAAACATCAAAAAGTAAGGACAGTACTCTTGACTTGAACAGAAAGATAGAAATTCTCAACAAAGAAATAGAAGATATAAACAATAAACAAATAGAAATTTTAAAACTAAAAAATAATAAACCCCACAAAAACCTTACTGTATGGGCTAAACAGCAGGATAGAGAAGATAGAGGAGTCAATGAGAAGTTTTAGATAAACAGAAATTATCCAAACTCAACAACAGATGGTAAGGTTTCTGTATTCCAAATAAAAAGGAAAATACTGATTTTAAGTATAATATGAAAGGTTAAATATATATTTTGTAATCTCTAAAATAACTAAGAAAAACTATACAAAGATATACAGACAAAAACAGAATTGATAAACTAAAATGAGAAACTAAAAAAATTCAAATATCACAAGAAAGGGCAGGAAGGGGGAAAGTGAAGTACAAGAAAGGGAAAAACAAACAAAAAAGTATTTAAATTGTAGACTTAAATCCAAACTTGTCACTAATTACATTAAATGCAAATTGTTAAATGCACCAATTAAACAACAGACATTCTCAGAATTAATAAAAGCATGAACCAAGTCCTCTCTGTGAAAATCTCACTTCAATTCAATGATACAGGTAAATTAAAAGCAAAAGGATGGAAAAAGATATATAACACAAGCACTAATGAAAAGAAATCTGTCTTCCACAAAAATTAACTCAAGATTGATAATATATTTAAATGTAAAATGTTAAACTATAAAACTTTTAGGAGAAAAACTTCGTTATCTAGGACTAAGCAAATAGTTCTTAGATATAACAACAAAAACATGATCCATAAATGAAAAAATTGATAAATTGACCTTCATCAAAATTAAAAACCTTTGCTCTCCAAAAAATATTGCTAAAGGAATGTAAAGAGAAGCTACAGACTGGAGAAAATCAACTGTAAATCATTTGGATCCTCAAACCCAAAACTCAACAGTAAGAAAACAAACAACCCAGTTAAAAATTGGGCAAAAGACTTGAAGAGATAATTCACCAAAGATATACAGATGGCAAATAAGCCTACCTAAGGGTGTTCAACATCATTAGTCGATAGGAAAATTCAAATTAAAACAATGATGTGGTATTACTATGTCTCATCAGAAGGACTAAAATTACAACTACTGACAATTCCTAGTGCTGCTGATGAAGCAGAGCAACAGGAACTCAGATACACAGCAATGATAGCAATGCAAAGGGCAAAGACTCCCTTATAAATTAAACACATACCTACCATATGACACAGCTATCCCACTCCTAGGTATCCTAGAGAATTTAAGACTTACATATTTAAAACACATATAATATATAATTTAAAACATATATATAAACATATATGTTTATGGCAGCATTATTCATAATTGCCAACAATTAAGAATAACACGAATGCTCTTTGATAATTGAATGGATAAACAATGTGTGGTACATTTATACAATGGAAACTACTCAGCAATAAAAAGGAACAAACTGTTGATACACACAACAACTTGGGTAAATCTCAGCGTCATTATGCTGAGTGAAAAACACCACTTTCCAAATATTACACGCTGTATGATTCCATTTATAAAACATCTGCAAAAAGACAAAACTGTAGTGACAGAAAACATATTAGCAGTTGCCAGGGATTAAGGATAGGGGGATGGCATGACTATAAAGAGGTAGCAAACTGGAAGTTTTGGTGGTGATCGAACTGTCTGTATTCTGATTGTGACGATGGTAATAAAGATGTATATATTAAAAAAAAAAAAAAGATGTATATATTAAAATTTCTAGAACTGCCCACCAGAAAGTAGATTTTATCTATTTTGATTTTTTAAATTTAAAAAAAATTAAATACATATGTAAGAAACCATGAGAGCAAATTAACTTTGCCCTGCAGAGGAAGATGCCTCCAGTACAATCAAACATCAGCTTTACATGTCCTCTCTCAGGCAATTTCAGATAATCTTAAAAAAGAACTTTGAGAAATGTCTTTACACTGTATTTCTCCCCAAGCCCCCCAGATCTTCTATTAATAATATTTTCTAGGCAGGTAACCTTTTAGAATGTAAGAATATACTCCATGCATCAAGTTATTCTGTATTTCAAATTATTATTTCTTTTCCAGTCAGTTATTATATAGCATCAAATAGCATTTGTAAGGCAAACTTAAAAGTAAACTAACCTGTCGGAAAACTAATTACTATTCAAAGCATTTATTTTTCCCTGTGTCAAAAAGAAACATGTATGAAGATGATATAGACCTCCAAAGAATTTGGTCAACCTCAGTCAAAATTACACTGCCTTTGTCTAAGGATGACTTGAAACATCACACAGAAGAATAATTCAATGTGGCACCTTTTTAAAAAATTACTCTTTTCCTGTCTGCTTATAATTGCAACTTATTAATACCCCATGTGATATCCGGACCATGTTCATAATGATGACACATATTAGATAGCAATGATTTTTGGATACAACAAAGGCAGCATTTTTCACACATATGACCTGGAAGTGAGAGACTTTAAATTCCATTAATGATTTCTTGAGACAGTAGCCTCCCTACTGTGAAGTCCGGGGAAAGGCGTGCATTTGTTGTTAATATATTATCTTAATGTTCCAACCATCTGCCTAAAAAAAAAACCAGGATCGGGAGATATTAAAATAAGTGTCATTTTAAGGAACTAATTTTTTTAAATTAATTAATTTATTTATTTTTGGCTACATTGGGTCTTCGTTGCTGCATGCGGGCTTTCTCTAGTTGCAGTGAGCAGGGGCTACTGTTCGTTGCGGTGAGCAGGCCTCTTATTGCGGTGGCTTCTCTTGTTGTGGAGCACAAGCTCTAGGTGAGCGGGCTTCAGTAGTTGTGGCATGGAGGCTGAGCAGTCATAGCTCGCAGGCTCTAGATCACAGTCTCAGTAGCTGTGGCACACGGGTTTAGTTGCTCCGAGGCATGTGGGGTCTTCCTGGACCAGGGCTCGAACCAGTGTCCCCTGCATTGGCAGGCAGATTCTTAACCACTGCTCCACCAGGGAAGTCCCAAAATAAGTGTTATTTCAGAGAGAGAGATAAATTAAGATGTAAAACTCCTTAGCCCTTTTCAATAACTAAATTTGAGAAAATTTAGTAACTAGCATAGGAAAATCTTTTCTTCTATCATTGTTGTATTTTGGCTTTCTTACTACTATTTCTGGGTAAAGGACCAAGTTTTTGAAAGCTACTAGCATAAACAGGAAAACACTGAACTGGTGATTATGTTTGATAGTATAGTGACTTCAATACTCGACATGGCAACTAGTCTGCTAGTTACTACTGTCCTTGATACTTGACCCAGTGTGAGCAAAGAATCATCCAGTCAACAGCACATCTGATAACACGTTTGCAGCTGTGGACATTAGTCTCACCTGTCACAGGTAAGAGGAAATCAAAATTTATACATAATGGCCTGAGCTCTATTTTAAGAGCGTATTCTTGCATTTCTGAAATCCCAGAATAGGTTGGTTTGGTTTTGTTTGGTTGAACATTTTCTTCTTGGAATGCATGTCTCTTCCTTCTGGGCCTTATCATCAGGAAACAGAGTCCTAGCTACTACGTTCCACCTGTGCTGCTGTCTTTGCCTGCCTCGGACCTTAGGACATAATCTTATATTCCACAGACATGACTGTAAGTGCACTTTACAATCATGTCAAGTGCACCCTAGGAGGCTTACACAGCTGATCATCATCTCTGGCAAAACTTTTAGTTCTCTAACACTGCCTTTGTCCTCCAGTTTCACGTTCAACATGAGACATAGGAGGGAAGGAGAAAGAGCAAACCAGAAACTAGCTCCACACTGGAGCAAATGAAGAGATCAAATGCTAAGTCTTCCTCAGACTCCATAGTTTATCAGAATATGGGACTAATAGAAGTATTGTAAAAAATTCTTACTCCTTCTGAACAGGGATGCTTTCTATGCTTCAATATGACACATTAACTCTGACCTCACGTAAGTCTTTTTTAAAGACTATTTCACCAATTGACTTAGTCTAGTTTCTAGTCCTGGTATTTCTATGCCTTCTACATCTTATGGTACAAAAGAGGCTAACAAATTGTACAGTACGAATTTACACATAGTCTGCACCTGAAATTTTGCCAGATACTAAGTATATAGAGATAATTAACACCTGGTTGCTATCCTCTATGTGTTAATATTAAAATGGAGAAGGCATACATAGAAAAACTAAGATCCAGGATAAAGAGAGGAACATAAACAGATGTTCACAGAGAATGGTGTGAAAGCCCAAGAGAGTGACTTACTCTTAACACAGGGTAGTCAAGAAAATACACCAGGCTATGACACAGACCATGGAACCAAGTCAGATCAAGCAGTGGATAAAGGACATCCCAAACCCAAATTCCTCATCCTATGAAATGTTTCCAGTTACTTGGCAGCACCTTTTTTTCAATGGATTCTTTACCTTATAGTATAATCAATATTCTTGCTCATGTTGTTAATGGCCTTTAAAACAAGGATGAATATAAGTACCTGTCAGTTAACAAAAAAGGATCTTCATCCTGAAAAAGAATATTGGTAGCGCTGAAGTTCCAGAGTACTTTCTGAACGGTATTGTCTGTTTTCAAGGTGTAAGTTTATAATATACATATATATATTGATTTAAGTGCTAATAGAGGTTAGGGCATACTCAGTATCAGGCAGGGTTCTAAAAGCTTGACATTTACTGTATTTCATTGGTTCTAAGATGTACATTTTTTCACATTTTAACAACCTCTGAATTTGGAATATGCCTTACACATGCTGGCATATAATAATTTAACAGGCAGCATTTTCTCTTTGTTATTAGTACATGAAAGAACGCTGAGTGATATAAATTAATAACATCTTTGTATTGATGAAATATAGTAGTAACTCATTCAATATTTATATGTAAATATATGTAAAAATATATATGTAAAATATATATGTAATATATATGTAAAATCCCCATTTTACAGAGAAATTAATACACTTGCTTAGGTTCGCATAGCAAACGAGCACCAGAGCCAGGGAGTATGGGTTTCCAAGCTTGTGCTCTCGGCCGCTATCCACAATGCTTCTCAAACGACATTGCACAGTACAAACCAGGCCTTTCACTCCTCTAATAAGATCACCCTTACCAAAAAGAAATATAAAATGACCTGTTTGTGTTAATTTATGACACAAAATGTTGCCATAGTAGTGTGATTAATAAACAGTAATAATCACACACACAGAAAACAATGGTTTGTCATGAGATGATTAAGATGACCATGGGAGAAACAGAAACCTCCAAGCAGTGATACAAAGACTCCAGCGCTTTCTACACATGGAAGGAAATTATATGCAAAACTGTCATCTTCACTTCCATATTAGAAGTTGTGAGGGATCAGGCAGAAAGCATCTGGCAGGAACATTGTAGAAAAGATGCCAACACTGAGTGTATGGTAAAGCTAGCCATTACTTAAGACAGGGTTTTTCTACCTCAGCACTACTGAGATTTTGAAACTCTGTTGTGGGGAGTACTGTTCTTTGTAATGTGGGATGTTTAACAGCACCCCTAGTTCTACCCAGTAGATACCGTTAACACTCCCCCAGTTGTGACAAGCAAAAATTTCTTCAGATATTGTCAAATGTCCCCTGGGAGGCAGGCAAATCACCCTTTGTTGAGAGCCACTGATTTTAAGTCTCTTCTAGCACCTGATACATTCCATGGCATGTAGAAGATGATCAATGTAGGACAATTATGACAAAAATGAAGGATGGATGGATGGGTGAAAGGAAGGAAGAAAAGGCAAGAGGGAGAGAAAGAGGGAAGGAATTAGGAACAAAAGGATTCTATTATATTTACTAATATTCATTGGCAGATAATTTCCAGTATAAACTGAGAGACTAGCTAATAATCAATACTCACTATAAACCAAACAGGAAAATCGCTCCTAATTCAAAACCAAATTTTGTAGCTCTTATATGTCATTTTAGAAAGCATGTAAATAAAACATCAACCACTGGAGTGAAAAATACTGTCCCTCAGGAGTGCAACAGTTATAGATCTGATCTCCTTAAGTATATTATAGGTTTACATAAAAGAATTAATAAACAATGTTATTGACAGACATATGCTCATTTCGCTGAGATAAAATTATAATTGAATTGATAGGTAATGGCCCTTTAAATCATAAGAGAGTAAAGCTCAAGTGTATTTGTGCATGAACCTCAAGGCAGAATTTCTCTGCATTAGTCATATTACTATTGATATGCTGTCATACTGATATTAATACTCCTACACGAGGCTACATCAATAAAGTGTTAACAAAGTTTTCATATTTTCTGTTCTTATGAGAAAATTTTAGAAAACATAATAAAAAGGAATAGCTCTGTGCTAACAATATAAAATAAACCTATTCCAACTGCATTCACTTATTTAATAAATATTTATTGAGCACCAACTCAGGAATTCTGATATGATATTAAGATTTTGCTTGAAATATATCCATAATAATAAAAACCTAAATCCATAGTTTCAGCCACATGCAATTAATACATTGTATTTCTATTTGCATTTATACATTCCAATTACAGATCAGGATTTCTTAGTCCTAGAGTAAAATATATAGTTTAATATAAAAAGTGTTAAATGGCGCCCCCCCCAAGATATTCTATCATTAGTTAAAATAAAGTAAAACTACTTTCACCAACACTCTTTCCCTCTCTGTCTCTCTCTCTGTGCTCACAACTACTCTGTATCGCTAACGTTTTTTATTTTTATCATTGGTTTTGTTCTTATTATTGTATCTGTTTTAGAGATGAGCAAATGGAATTTCAAAGAACTTAAGTAACTTGGCTAAGAACACATCTAGTTAGTGAGAAAAATAGTGAAATATCTCAGTGAAATGAGCAAGTTTTTTTGTTTTTGTTTTTGTTTTTTGTTTTTTTTTATCATTCTTAGCACTATTTCCATCACATAATGTTTTCAGACAGTCTGGGACCTGGGACCCTTCCCTAAAATGCTGCAGCGCTTGCACCTGGACACACCTCTCCTTGAGCAACAAAATATAAAGAAACTGTCTGGTACCAAAAATAACTGCATGCATGTGCAGTTAGGGCAAATTCTGGACCCAAAAGATACAAAGAGACCAAAAAAAAAACCCAACTGCCACTTTTGAAGAGCCTGAAGCAAAAGGAGGGTCCTGCGGATGCCCCCTGCCCACACCACAACCTAAGGGGTGGGCAAAACGCCTAAGCCACCCCTCTGGCCCGACCCCTGGACACACCCCTACCCTCACCCCATGTAAGAAACAAGATTGCCCCCACCTCGGGGAGCCAACAAGCAAGGGAACCTGTGGTTTGCTCTCGCTGCCCACTACTGCAGCAGGGGCCCCAATAAAGCCTTGCCTGAATTTCTTGTCTGGCCTCTAGTCAATTTCTATTGATTGGGGAAGGCCAAGAACCCTGGTTCCTAACAGTTTCATTCATTTCTTTAGTAATAAAATCAGATTCTTCTGATTTTCCTGTTAAAAGAGACATACTTTTAGAGCAACGCTTTTCCAATGACCTATCAAAATCATCTGAGTCAGTAAATCTGGGTTGTTCATCATCCAGGCTTACTCTCTTTAAGAAATAATATATTCATATTGTGGAAACAACAAGCGTCCAACAGTGGATGGCTGGTCAAAGAAAATGCAATATATCTATATCTATCTATCTATCTATCTATATACATATGATGGAATATTAGTCATAAAAAAAGAATGAAATCTTGCTGTTTGTGACAACATGGATGGCTCTAGAAGTCATTATGCTAAGTGAAATAAGCCAGACAGAGAAAAACAAATACCACATGATCTCATGTATATTTAGAATCTAAAAAAACAAAAAACAACTGAGCTCATAGATACAGAGAACAGACTGGTGGTTGCCAGAGGTGGGGGGTGGGAAGTGGGGCAAGTGGATGAAGGGAATGAAAAGGTACAAACTTCCAGTAATAAAATAAGTCATGGGGATGTAATTTACAGCATGGCAACTATAGGCAGTAATGCTGTATTGCATATTTAAAAGTTGCTAAGAGAGTAGATATCAAAAGAAAAACAAATTCTGTTACTATGTATGGTGACAGATGCTGACTTATTGTGATCACAATATATACACATATCATATCATTATGTTGTACACCTGAAACAAATATAACCTCGAATGACAATTATATCTCAATTACAAAATAGCATAATTCAGGACATTTATAAAGGTAGACTGATCAGAAAAATCTAATAATAAATGCAAATAAAGTTTAAAAAAGAAATACTATCTTCATATTTTAATATTTGGAAGTGAATTAGTGTGTGCTAACATATTCTCCAAGGTTCAGAACAATTCCTTAGAATTGTTAACCAAAATTTCAGAAACAGAGACCTGATTGAAATAAAGAAGCATTTGTTTGGGGGTTGCTAGGACTGCAGCCCTGGAGACACAGATTCAAGAAGCATTTGAATTGTGTTCTGCCCAACTACAAAATGAGGGAGACTTATATAGGCAAAAAACTGCACGGTTACTTAAATTATTTGTCAAGAATTAGGATTGGAGCTGGCAAGAAGTAAGGGTGCTTGTTAAGAAAGGATTGGTTGGGGTCTGAAATGATTGCATAGTTTCATAGTGGGGGAGACTTTGAAACTACAAGGCTGTAGCTGGCAGCTGCTGGCATATACTGTTTTGAAAATGGCTGGTGGTGTCCTTGAGTTTGATAAAATTCAGAGAAAATTGGAGTTTTCAGCGATCCAGGAATGTGTCTGAAACCACATCCACAGTGACCACCCAGCTCCATTTTGGATGCCTGAACCCTAGTTACTCCATTTTGATTTTCAAGTGATCTTAAATATGTCATCAGAAAGAAGGTAAATAGGGAAAATGTAGCTGACAGGACTAAAACAGGAGGAAGGTCTGCGAAAAAGTAGAAGCAGGTAGTAAGACAAATTCCACTGACTGTTTAAATTTGCTTTTTAAACATCCCTGACACTGGAACATACTTTTAAGACTATGTTTATACTTAGCCATCCATTTTGAATTAGAAACCCCACTTCCCTCCAGTTTCTTTCATAGTGATACCAAATACATAACCAGATTTCCAAAGACTGATTTTCTTAGTGCTAATCCAATGTCAGCCTGATCCTAAGTGTATATCACAGTAAATCTTTAAAAATGTAGTGTGTCTTCTGTTCTATATCTTAGAAGTTCTTGGCCTATTTGGCATCTTGTAAAACTTTTAGTAATTTTTCTCTCAATGCAAGGATGATACAATAGCAGAGGCTAAAATGATAAGCCCCCGTAACATTTCAGTCAGTAGAAAGGAGGAAAGAAAGGACAAACACAGTCAAGAGAAGTCACTGTCTAGAAAATAATAAAATTCCACATTTATATGGTGCTTTGTACTATTCCCAAGGTATTTGCACATATATCAGCTTTTCTGATATAAATCTATAAAGCAGGCAACAAGAACCAAAGCCTCATTTTGCATAGGAGAAAATCAAGATTCAGGGATGTGAAGTTATCTAACCAAGCCCACATGCTTAGAAACAGCAAAGAGTGTGGATTATCTGACTCATAAACCAGGAAGCCTTCCCACACAGTATATATAAAATACTTAAAGGGTTTTACATCTCCCCATGCTTCTTCTCTGCCTTCTTTGTTGTTTTCTATTTCTTCTTTGGCCATACAATGTCTTCATTCTTTCCAGGATATGCCATAGGCCCTCTGCTCTTCTTCCTCTACATTAAGATTAATTTCCATATTACCAAGACTATCCAAGTTTTCTCCAACTCCATCCCTATAGTCATATCTCCAACTACCTACTGAATATTTCTCCTTAGATATCATATAGATGTATATAATGCTGAGTGAAACTGAACCCAACATATATACTAGTAAACCTGCTTCTCTGCCTGTATTCTCCGTCTCATAGGGAAATGACATCGCCGTGAACTCAGTTGCCCAAGGAGAAAGTCTGGAAGTCTTCTTAGACACTTCCTACTCATTGCTCATGCCTCATGTCCAAGTACACAGGCCACAGTTCTGGTGGATTTAACCTCTATAATATTGTCTATCACCTTCCCCTCTTCTCAATTCCTATTGCCTTCCTTCATCCCTTTATTTTCTCCTTCCTGGGTTATAATAATATTTTCCTAACTGGTCTGGTCTTTAGTTCCTCCAATTTCTACTGCTCATAGCTGCCAAAAAATCTTTCTGAAGGTAAGTCTGTTTATGTAGATCCCACACCTCCATGGAGAACTTGCCGGTGCTTTCATGATAAACAACGACTGGTTTAGTTCCTAAGACCTTTCATGACTTTTGCGTCTCACCACTTTGCTGACTCATATTTCTACCAGCTAGCTCACTCTTTGGCCATATGCAACCTTCACTATAGCCATGCTGAGCTACTAACAATTACCCACCTTATCATGTAGTTCTGTCTTCCAAATTGCCTGGAATTTATTCCTTATCATTTATTCCTTATCTCCATTACCTTTACACAGTTAATTCTACTCTTTTCTTTCCAGAACTCAGCTCATACATCACATATTCCAGAATACATTTCTCTGTTCATCTAATATACATGGCCCCCACTGTATTCCCATTTACTGAGTCACAAAATGTTCATACTATTCAACCCACTTATTTATTTTTAAAAGTTCTATAATACAGTAATGGTGAAAAGCATGAAAAGTCATTGGCATATTGTAGCAAAACACAAAACTTTTTATACTCTAACTTCTATAAGACTTCCATACTCATTAAACAACAACACTAAATTACTTCATTACTTCAGTTTTTTACATCTGTACATCAGCTAAAGAATGGCCATTTTAACCTATAGCTTCCCTGTTGGAAACATTCGTATTTGGCAGCGTTGCCATCATTTTTTCTCTTTAGCAATGTTTGTGCGATTATTTTGATATATGTTTGAATATTTTATTTTACAAATAATGTAAAAATTAGTAGAAAAGATAAAAATTAAATTGCTGATGCAAATAAAAAATACTGATTTCACAAATGTAATAAATTTGCAAAAAAGGAAGAAATCAGGAAATTTTTAGCTTCAGTTAGTCACTCACAAGAATGAAACTAGTCAACAGTGTTCTACTGCAAATAAAAGAACAAAAGCTTTCTGTGAGTAACTGTTGAAAACATATTGTCTTAAAAGAAGTATAGTTATAGATTTCACAAATTTTTTAGCTTTGGGGAATAAGATATCCCTTGTAACTTGTACGTATATTGTACAAATTTCATGCATTTCACTCTCATAGACCTGCTTCAGAACGTATTATATTTGACTACATGGGACTATTTGTATGTGTGAAAAATTATAAGCAATCTAAATATGCATCAGTAGAACGGGAGCAAATTAACTGATGCCACAATCACTGAGTAGAATATTATGTAGCCATTATTATGAAGGCTATGTAACAACCTGAAAACACAGTGATAATTTAGTAGCAAACTGAATGGTAAATTAGAATTCCATGCCTATTATTAATTCATGATATACAATAATATATCACACTGGGAAATTATTGAAAAGGAGTACAGCAAATTTACAAAGCTATATAGTTTTAATAGCGGGGTTATGGACAATTCCCTTCTATATTTCAAACTCTTCATAACTGTTATTAATTCTAGAAGAAAAGTTTAGGAGGAGGTTATTTCTAAAAGCTCGGCATTTAGGGAGGAATGAACATCAATCGTAAATAAGATAAATGTAGTGGGACTTCGTAAATCCTCTATTAGAGAAAAAGCAAATTTTCAGTTGTAAGGAAGACAGATGAACACTAGGCAGAAGCATGATTTTACTGTCTATATTTGCAACTTAAATATGATGAAAAGAGCTGTGGGTAGATACTGAGTTGACAAGGATTGAAATATGCTGGACTGTTCTCTGATCAGTTTGTTTACATTGGGAGCAACATTCCCCAGAATCCCCAACTTTGTATGGTTTCAGCTTAGAGTTGACTAAAAGTGAAGTTGCCCAAGATCTGAGAAGCAGAACTGAAACAATGGCCATTACATTCTGATATCAACATTGGCTAAGACAAGGGTAGACAGATGCCAGAGTACTGGTGGGTTCCAGTCTTGTCTTCCTCTCCTACTCAGCAACCAGCTTTCCTTCCCGACTGCTGGCCATAATAACCCATAGTGACCCCAAGCCTATCTATCACCACCACTTAGAATCAGAACTCAGAAAGGCAGTAGCCACAGAGAGTAAATAACTTTCCATAGACTTCTACAAATAAGAAGCATGTGTAGGTGATCTGATGAATGGTCTAGCTGAGGTTCAGCTGAACCCAGCACCTCTACCAGCCATGTGAACGGCCATCTGAGATGTTCAGATGACTGCAGCCCCATGAGAGAACAGGAGCAAGAAGCACCCACTCATCCACAAGGAGACAGATGAATCACAGATGTGTTTTAAACCAATAAATTCAGGGGTGATTTGTTATACAGTAATAGATAACTGAAGTGATGACAAGGAGCAAGGAAAAGCCTTAAACAGCACAAACTGGAAGTCACAAGTGGACATTCTTTCTTCTCAGAAGAAGCAGTATAAATAAATCATCATGGACCTAAAGGCTAAAGATTTAGAATTAAGTTATTCTTATTTTTAATTTGGCTTCTTGAACATGAGAATTAAAATACAAATCTGAACACTACCCAAAGCACATTTTTATTAGGTTAAAGATTTCTCTTCCAACAGACATATAATCTTTAAGATACTACTTGCAGAGATGTGTCTGGTGAAAACTGAATACAAGCAAAACCTGTATAGATCAAGGACTTCTGTGTAATAATCCTCAAGCATTATGCTACCATTTAATCAACTAATTTTACAAAATGCCAAAAGCCAGTATGTAATCTAAGGTAATGATTAACATATATTTCTTAAATACAGGTAAAAGTAAAAAGTAAATCATTTTAATTTATGGATTAGGAATGATAGATTCTGAAAAAAAATGCGCATTTTGTCTTACGTTTTTTTTTTCTTCCCCAGCTTTATTTAGGTATAATTGGCATACAAAATACTGGACATAATTAATGTATACCGTTTGGTGCGTTTGGTTTCTTGGGTCTCTCTAAAAGCAAAACTAACCTATACTACACTTTTCAGCGAAAATGTGAAAGTAACAGGATAGATGTTATACCAGGTACTGCTATTCCAGGTACAATTACACAAAAAAGATCTCTTTCTTTGTCTGAGATACAGAAATAAAGAGAGAGAGAAAAAGAGGTGAATATAGCCTGAGAGATATTCCAAAATGTAGATAAAGAATATCCTTTGCATTTAAATGATTTGGTCAAGGTGGTTAAATGGGAAAAGCCATGACCCACACAACTGGAGTTCTGTGGTTTCAGTTTCAAAGATTCTATTTCAGGAAGGAATAGCAGTGGTTATCAGCACTGGCACTCCCTTCTTATGGGGAAGACCAGAACAAACAGAGCCATCTCAAACCTAAAGAGTATTCTTAAAAGAAAAAAAAAAATTTTTTTAAGATTTTAAAGCTCAGGTTCTCTTGCAGTTTCCTTGGTTCTTAAGAAGTTAGTGGTACTATACAGAGTAAAATCTTAAAACAGGTACAATTAAATTCTACAGGTCCTGCCAGTCAAACTAAATCCTTTCCTAACACTGATGTGAGGAAAGTCAACTAAACACTCCTCGGGGAATTAATCTCAAAGTTTTAATAAACTGGGCAGAGAATTACACAAGGACATTTAAAAAATCTATGTCAAAAGAAGGATATAAAGCTTCTGTGCTATTTCTTTCTTAATATTTGGGGAAATTTTTCATCTACCCATAAGAATGGAGCTGTATCCTTATGTCCATATAAAAAGATCGGAGAGAAGAAAAAAAAAGTTCACATCCTCCTCCTCATCATGTTAGTTGCACATACGTTAATCATAAGATGAGTCAGAGTAAGCTGACTCAGTGTATTCTTTTGTTTGTTAGCTCATCACTCCAAAATCTAAAGAATACTACAAATCATACATATGCATGCGTTGACATTCTAAAGAAAACTATTCTGTGTAAGTTTTAAAGTTGTATGACAGATACAATTAGTAAAAAATGGGTTTCTGTTCTATCATTTCCTGTAGAAAAAGAGTGCAAATTTTCCTCAATTTGTGTTCTTTCAAAACATTCAGTACTGAAAGGAACCCTGCCATGTAAGAAAAATGAAGTACAATAATATACCAAAAAAAGGTTTTTCGAAGCAAAATAGCCTAACACATTGAAAGTAATTTGATACTTTACAAGTAGTCCAAATGATTCTCTGTACTGTTGTTTCTTAGACCTAATATACCAGAATGCTGTTTGAACTACTACATTCTAAAGCAGATACAATGAAAGACCTTTACAACTTGGTGACAGCACATCTCCCCACCCTCTCACTCCCAATCTTATAGAATAATAGTATAATGCTAGAATTTTTTTTTTTTTTTTTTTTTTTTGCGGTACGCGGGCCTCTCACTGCTGTGGCCTCTCCCGTTGCGGAGCACAGGCTCCAGACGCGCAGGCTCAGCGGCCATGGCTCACGGGTCCAGCCGCTCCGCGGCACGTGGGATCTTCCCGTACCGGGGCGCGAACCCGCATCCCCTGCATCGGCAGGCGGACTCTCAACCACTGCGCCACCAGGGAAGCCCAATGCTAGATTTTTTAAATGGAGTTTAAAAACTGTTTCCCAAAGACTTGGTCATTTGTCCATTTGTCATTAGAGCGACACAAAGAAACGTATGACAGAAAAACTGAAGAGTCCTCTAGTAGGCTTGAACTGAGTAAGTGATGGACATTTGGCCATGAGGCACTAGAACACTATCAAGGACCTCTAAAGCTCTAAGTTCCCGAGAACACTCTCCATCAAAAAACCCGTATCTTGATGGACAAAGATTGGCTCTCTTTTGGATTAAGGACCCAACAGAGTATTTAAAACCACATAGATAAGCCAACTTAATTGGGATTGGAGGTTTAGCGGGCAAAGGGGTTTATAGAATTGAACTGGGTAAACCATGTCTTTATTTCTACCATATTATATGCTACATTCTACCATATGATAGTGTTACTCTATCATCTGTCTGCCTAGCTAGCTACCTACCTACCTACTTACCTACCTTTTTGCCTGCTAGCTAGCTAGCTAGTTAGCTACCTACCTACCTACCTATTTGCCTGCCTATCTATCTATCATCTAATGCAGCCAAATAAGGTAAAATAGACCAGGGAAATCCTCCATCATGAGAGGCGACAACTGTACCCATAGAATGCCAAGCACCCAACAAGTGACAGCCCATGGAAAAGGAGGCAAAAACTAGGCCAATTATACCCCTAGACCTTATACTAAAGAGGCTGAGTCTTCTAAGCTCATTTGAGTCAGAGAGACTGTAAGTATCTGGGGCAAAGCAAATAACACAAAGGGTACTTTTCTTGAAATGTGCTTATACATTTGCAGCACCTAATGTAGCAGTGAGTGACTGGTCAGTATTTAAGGATTTCAAGATATTTATCTTGACCACATATTAACACAACTAACAAAGGACAGCTTATGAATTTTATTTTCAAATAGCCTAGACAACCAAGCACAGCAGTGGTCCAGTGTCCCAAATAAATTAGATCACCAGATTCTTCAGTTTGAGAAAAGTTGACGCTATTTCAGCATGTTATTACAAAGCTTGATTGATAAAAATAAAAGCTTTTGCCTGCCTGATTTGAGAGGAGTCAAGAATAGAAGTAAAAATCAGAAATGAAAACATTTTAAAACTGGCAAGCACCTTAACGTTATAATTGTCTGCGCTTAAAGACCCAAGATTCATCATGCACTCAGTACCCTAAAGATTTTCAAGCCAAGTACCTTCAGCGCCCCACTTGGCTATCTACACTTTGCTTCACTTTCACTCATTCTTTCTTCCTTTTTCTTTTCTCTGTCTTAATGATAGATCTCAGAATGACTGCCATGCATCTTACCAAGCATCACCTGCTCCTTCCAGAGCCTGGGGGATGATCGACATGTTGATGCTGCAGCCCACTTATTTCCAAGTTCTGATCCCTCATCTTGGTAACTGCATAAAGGGTGGTTTTCTTCTCCCACTCTGGAACAGCATCTCCCTCAATTTTCAGTACTAGTGCCTACTCTCTACCCAGGACTACAGTAAGTGTCAACTAAAAGTTTTTTGTCTTCTTTAATAAACTCAGGAAAAAAAATCTTCCTGAGAATGAATAAACCATTTTAGCTCAATGTATACAATGAAATCAAACTTTTCAATGTATTTTATGATTTAGGTTGTGAATTGAAATAAACATCTAAAAATATCTGCTGATTCAGTAATAAGGATAAGTAATAATATGTGAGCATGAGTTTTCATCTTCCAAATCAACCCAAGATAGCCCTTTTTACTCCTTCAAAGTAGGAAAAGACCAAGTGCCAATGGGATTGTTTATCAGGTAGACTATAACCTCCTCCAATTAGAAGTCAGTTCAGAAAAAAAATGTTATACAATTGTTTATGTGTGTGTGCTTCTGTATACATACAAGTTCCACATCTTAGCTACCATACCTTAATAAAGAGCTACAAAACACAGCAAGATCAATTCAGATTAACTTTAACAACCTCTTTAGAAACTGTGGTGATTTTAGAAGAATATTTTATGATCTGAGATGGCTTCTAGCCCTTCACTATTTACGAGAATCTTGCCCTTGAATGCTGAAGAGTTAATATCAGCTAAGTACATTCTCCTGAACAGCTGATGACTTGAGCAAACCATCTATTTTATCTTTAGGATTTCTTATTACTTTGGATCATTTATGTAGTCTTGCTCCAGAATTACCTATTTCCATCTGAACCATAAAGCACAGGCACACGCGCGCACACACACACACGGAAATAAGACCTTTGAGAAGACATAAATTCTCAAATAAGACAGTTGAGCTTCCTTCAAAATTCACATGTATTATTTGGCTTTAGTGCCATCCCACGTGTTTAAAACCATGTAAATCATCTCAATAAACCAGAAAAAGATGAAAGTTATGATCTCCTCTCCAATAAAATGTGAACTGCATGAACCTCTTCAATTTACACCGATGCTCATTGTGAGCAACTTTTTCAAGTTAGAGCCCAGAGAAAGAGCACAAAGGAAAATTTCAGCTCTGGCCACTGAGCCATGACTCCTGGACCCACCAAGCACACTACTTTTCAGCCAAGGGTACCTTTGGAGGAATTTCTACCCACTTCACACTTCCAGAATTGGTTCAAGTAAGGTAAAAGGGCAGCCAGGCCTTTAAACAAACGGCTTAGCTTAGAAAGGAACAGTTTCAAAGCCACGGATTTTGACTTTTCTTTTTAAAGAAGATTTTGAAGGCCTCTTTTGAAGTCTTTATCATCAAATAAATAATGACAATTTCTCTTTCTTACACACTTTCAGGCTTATAGAGGGTTTTCCAGATACTTTTTTCTTCCTCATTTGAAAGACCTGGTGGCATCTGCCCAAGCCCAGTAGGTATTGTTATCTCTTCATCTACAGTGAGCTCTCTGAACCTCAGATATTTTAGTTGATTTGTCAAAATCCACCAGAGTAAATGTCGAGGTCAGGACTGGAACCTGGGATTTCCAACTCTAATCCAGGGTTCGGTAGAGCCCAGTTCTTCTATATACATAAGTATATGTTTGCTCGCTTCAACTGTTAAATGATATTTAGAAATAAGATGCTCCCAGAACTAACTGTCTTCAGTACCCACAGTTATTCATATTCCTCCTTAAGCACCTAATTCACCTCACAGAGTGGCTTGGGCCTAAGGGAGAGTCTGGGTCACTGACGTTTAGGGCACCTTGCACTCCCTAGCCATTGGGTTTAATGTTTCCAATTTTATGACTCCAGGCTCAGTCCCACTTCTTTGCTGGATTGCATTGTCCTGAAATATGTTTAGATGTACCCAGGGACTCCAGTAATGGGCCCATAAAAAATTCAATAAAGAAATGTTTTAATCAAAATACGCTGTCTAACATCACAGAGTCACCGGAATTCTCATTTAAAGTTGGAGCACATGGCTGCAAAACGTTGATTGCTGTTGTAACCTCACTGGTTTCTAAATTCATTCCGTTCATGCTCTGCTGTTGATGGAACTGGCTACTGATGTGTATCCTTAGAAGAACCTTTGTTGTATAATGAATAAAGAATTTCAAAACATATGGAAAGGGCCTACCATGTCTCTCAGCCATGGTGCCAGAGAAACAGAGAAAGGGCAGCTGTGCCACTTCCTTTCGTTGGGTGCAATGATCATGTGAGCACCATATAAGAATACTACATCTTTAAGAGGAAAAAAAAGTCCTCTTCCCCACCCCCCCTCCAAGCAACTGCATGTGCACGTTTCTTAAAGCATCTTTTCTATGCAAGCTGTAGGTCCTTTTCCAAGGTGAATAAAATCCCCACAAAATGCCTGCAAGAAGAGATGTTCCTGATGCTTCCCTTGGGCATTTGCTGAGCCAGCCAAAGTATGCACTCACGCTATAGATCACTTTGGCACCATTAAAGAATTACAGGGCATCACGTGGTCTTGTAGGAATTAATCACTGCTTAACAGTATGTGCTCCTGTGTTTATAAAGTCATTTGGAATATCTGCCTGTAACCAGTGGCTCACTGAATGGAGTATCTTCAGGTAATGAACCATGGCATTTTGCTATGGTCGAGCTAAATAAAGAATGTCCTAATTTACAATTAATATGATGGCAGCAAAATGTATTTATTTTAGGGAAAGTCAGAATCATAATTTGAAATTTTTTAATAAAGAGAGATCTGATTTATATCATATTTTGCCAATAGATCTTCACAAAGGAATTCAAGGTGGGACAGGACAGCGTCCAAGATAAATGCCCTCTAGCATTTTATAGCGAGTAACCCTTTAAAGGCACAGCTCATATAGCCTTGTGCCTGTATTCTCCTTCAGGGACCCCTCAAAAATATTAACTAAAAAGTATATATTAAATTTCAGTTTCAAGTATTTGCCATCAATAAAGTAGAACTGCAGGTTATGGTCTGCTAAAGATTTAACGGCCCTAAAGAACCTCTGGGAAAAAAGAAAACTAAAATGAAAGGAAGTGAAAGAAAAAAGAAGAGAAGAAAAGAAGTAGAGACCAATAACCTTACACTGTACCTGAGTAGGTAGTAGCTGTTTAGTGGGAATACAGTGAATATTAAGATCAAGTAAGAGAGTCCCTTTCTGGATTTCTCAAATATTACACAAATTTTCACTTACAAATATTTATCTTGCTTGCTTGTATGATTCAGATGATATACTCAAGCATCAATTAGCCTCCCATAAAAGACAAGATGTAGAAATGTGAGGATTTATGTCAGGCTGTCGAGCTGTGTGCTCCTAATTCGTTTCTCGTTCTAGTTGTTTATCATTATTGTACCTCTTTTTTTTTTTTTTTTTTTTTTTGCGGTACATGGGCCTCTCACTGTTGTGGCCTCTCCCGTTGCGGAGCACAGACTCCGGAGGCACAGGCTCAGCGGCCATGGCTCACGGGCCCAGCCACTCCGCAGCATGTGGGATCTTCCTGGACCAGGACATGAACCTGTGTCCCCTGCATCGGCAGGTGGACTCTCAACCACTGCGCCACCAGGGAAGCTCCCTGTACCTCATTTTTAAAGTGCTGAAGAAGGTTTTAAATAGATGCTTTTGGAATCTATATGTAATAAGTACTAGAATGAGGGTACTCCATTTCTACTAGCATCCTGGTATAAGCACTAACCAAATTATTGCGAATTTCATATAGCTGAGATAATGCTCATTGCTCCCATTTCTGGTTGTAAATTCACACCAAGAAAGGTAGGAAATAGAAAAGAAATAATTAGTTCATTTTCCTTTCTCCACTCTTCAACCTCCATGAATTATCACATTACTAAATAATTAGGATACTATTTCACACGTCCTATTTGCTTAGCAGTTGAAATCTTTACCTACAAATTATGCAGGATACTTTTTTTTTCAGCCTAACTTTGATCATGCTAGATTAAACAAATAAATTCAAAATCACCAGTAACTATAAAGATTTGCTCCATGTAATATCAAATTCTCCTGATTCAGGATTTTCATTTTAGTAGTTTACCCTTCAAGCAGGTCTCCCGGTTCCAAAATATTAGAAGTATTTGTTCATACTCTTTATTCATTGACTACTCTACCATCATCTTAATATGTATTGGTTATATCCTTAAAAAATTTCCTAGGTTAATGTGGGAAAAGGCACTTGTAAGAAATTTGTACAGAACACTGACATATTGTTTTTGTTAGAAAATAAATGTCCAGTTGGAGTAGGAACTGTTTTCTTCCTTGACCAACGAGAGAGAGAGAGAGAGGAGAGAGAGGAGAGAGAGAGCAAGTGAGAGAAGTCCTTTAAGGAAGTACAATTTAAGAATGATCAGGTCCATGAGAAGTTCTGGAGAAAGGCATGAGTTAACTTATCCAGGCCCTCTTGTGACCTATATAACCCCAAGATGTACAGTCTTTTAGAAATAACTACATATACATCTAATTAAAGATGAGAATACCTTAGTCACTCTCCTTGAATCAAACCAGATTTTGCCTCTCGTTCTGTTTATATCTCCAATGTCGTCTTGGTTATCCAAAGGTAGACAATCAGCCCTGAAACTCTTCCTTTGGAAGCAGATTCAGGTGAGAAATGATTTCCTCCTGCTACTGAGACCTACCCCTTGCCATGAAATTTTGCTGCAAATCAAGAAAGCAATTTCCCATGTGATCATTTCATGCTTCAGTTCTACTGAATTTTCTGTGCTCTTTGAACCCTAATTTAGGATTGAAATTCCACTTTCTTGTATTAGGAGCGGCGAGGGAGAATGTCTGGAGATGGGTTTGTGTTTAAATGTGAGTCCTCCCAGTTGCTCGATGCCCTGGTCTTGGGCTTATGAAGAAAATGAAAATGACCTGGCTGCCACAGCACAATTCAGAGTCACTTTCATTCCTCGCCTTCCAGCCTTGACTTGCTCTAATGTAATTTTGTCCGCTGAAGCAAGCGGTATGACCACTGTGTTATTATCTGCATTTTAGCTCTAAACTCCTCTGGCCTAACAGCACAGGGGCTCTCCCTCTCCAGAGCACCCCTCAATCTGATTATGCCTCACTATGAAAGTGAGCTCTGGCCTCTCCACCTGCCCTTTCTGCCTCTTGGGCCTATATCCTGAACGTTCTAGCAAACTTTACTAATGCTACTGTTATGCCACATTTTTTTTTTGCAATGCAAGGGTAAATAAAAGTTACACGCCTATCAGAAAATCAAGAGTTTCAAAGTAAATATAAGTTCTCTCATCATCTCTAATTGTCACTTGCTGTGGATGTCAAACTGACAGAGTAGCAGAATCTAATTTCCTTGTTTGATTCACCATGAAATTAAACTGAACTGACAATTTTTATTTTCACCTGGCAAATTCATCCGACACTATTTAAATCTAGCTAATCAAGTACAGTTATCTGCTGTGCACACTCATCTCCCCTACCACACCTCTGATTTGCAGTATCCCACTTCCTGGACTCCCTCAGACAGCCGTGCTTTGGATTACATTTACAGTTTTAGAAGGTGTAAAGGAATGCATGAACATAGTTAGGCAAGGTGCCAGCAACTGTATCATGTCACAAAATTACTACTGAAAGATGAGAAAAATAAGAGTAAAAAAACAAAACACTGCTCAAAAACCCAACCAGTCATCAGGTGGTGTGGCTAAGCCTGTGCTCAGTAGAGTAGAAAATATCATTCTGAAGTTAACTGACTTTTAGAAAAAAAAAAGTGTTTAACCTCTGTAAGGAATAAACATCACCATTCAGAAATAATATTGTAGTAGGAAGTGCCAGATATATATTTTTCTGACGAAATGAGGCCATCTGGCAGCGTGGGAGTGGCAACCTATAGATGAACTATAATTTGAGTTTCAAAGATAAGGAAGGCTCCACAGCCTGGAGCCATTATACAATGTCCCAAGGTAAGGATAGGATGTATGATACTGTAGGGCACCAATAAAGGTATGTGTCTCGCCATGTAATGGTTGGCCATTACCAGCAGCTCTCAAAGAGGAACTTCAAGGATCATCAATGAAGAAAAGAAATTAACTTATTGAGTCCACAGAACATTAAATGGGTTTCTTGATGCCTGAGTCCAAGAGGAGTTGCATATTAGCTGGACCCAAAGCTATGAGTTATATCATATCATCACCCCAAACAGCTCTTCAGTTCCAGGCCCATTTCTGGATTTTTACAATGATTTATCACAGACATGTGTCTGACCTTTCTTTGTTCTGGAACTGAAGTGAATTTTCATGGGTTGCATATCAGTCCCGGGACATCTTCAAAGATGAACAGAGGCTCTGGGTTGATTCCACATTTGAGACAAAAGCTAAAAGATTTCTATATGTTAATAGAATCAGAGTAAATATGTGGATCAACCCTTATAAAAATGCATACTACGCAAAAACATCAGCATGCAACTTCAGAAGGGCATTCATGGACTCCTTGAAGCCCTTACATTAACTAAACATAAACATAGCTACAATTTTTTGAGCATTTTCCACATGCTAGACACTGCTAACACCTCAGAGATATCAGCACACCATCTAGCCAGGCCTCTTCAGCCCTGCTGGGGAAGGATCATTAGATTAAAAACTCTAGGCCACTCACTCTGGAGGAAGTCACATGAACTTACTCTTATGACATGCTACTCAAGTACAAATAAGTACCTGCAAAGTAGGAGTGGCTGCCATTGTAACTTTAATTTAGGGTCCCTATCTTAAATCACTTATTGTTTTCATTGCTCCCAACATCTTAATATATATAACATATTACTCTTTATAGGGAGTCAATCAGGCATGTTCACTGAATCTCAGTAACAGCAATTCTGGAGAAAGACTGGTTGCATCTGCATTTCCCACAGGTTTCCCCAAATGATTTTTGCATCTACCATATAACTTGAGTTTCTTTTGAACCACACCAAATATATTCCTCAAGTCATTTTTCTTCAATAGCAGGTGCAGCAACTTAAGCTTATTTGTATTGTTTAGATCCTTAGAGCCCTGAAAGGAGACATTATTATTCCCATTTGATAGAGTGGGAAACAAAGGCCCAGAGAGGCTGAATAACTTCCCCTTGTCCACACAGCTCATGAGTGGTAAAACAAGATTTAGAATGCAATTTGGCCTGACTTTAAAGCCCGAGTTCTGAATTTCTGCGCTCTAGTGCTGTAGACTGCAGGGTAAGAACCTCTGCTTAACAACGTTGGTGTATTGTAAAATTTATGAGACATTATCAAACATTAACTAGAATAGAATGAGCAATAAGAAGTTGACCTTAAGCACCTCTTTAAATATCCAGGTTATTTCAGGCTGAGAAGTAAGATTAGAGATTTCATTTCACAAATCCCATCCCATTCACTGCTAGGAGTACCTTCCACAAATCTCTACCCAGTCAGTCAGTTCTATTTATTGGAAGACTTTGTGATTACCTATGGCCAGCTCCAACAAAGAGGCTGGATCCAAGGAGAATCTGCATCCCAAAGGCTTAAATCTATATTTTTGCACAGCATCCATGCTATTCTTAGGGTAAATATGAACTATGAAAACACTTCCTCCTAGCAAACAGGACAGAATGGAGCTACATGGAAACCCAGTGATCTAACCTGAAGGAGCATGTTTAGGATAAAATCAAGAATCTGCACAGAGGCAGCATGGGTAAGTGCAGGTAATGTTACAGGAGCAACTGCTGCAAAGCAGAACAGAAGCACTGGCACCAATGACGGAGGTCTCGGAGAAGGCTGAGACCTGTAGAAGCAGCAGGACAAGGGCTGTCAGGATGTTTCAGAGGAACAACGCCAGGTAAAGCCATCTGCTGAAGACTAAAAGAGGGCAAGGAAGGGAAGAAAAACTGCAGGGCCTCTTGATGTTCTGTTCTCACTGCACTATAGGTTATGGTTGGGGAGAAAGGAGACGCAAGAGCAGATCTTTAAGAGAACATTTCCTGGGCTTCCCTGGTGGCGCAGTGGTTGAGAGTCCGCCTGACGATGTAGGGGACGCGGGTTCGTGCCCCGGTCCGGGAAGATCCCACATGCCGCGGAGCGGCTGGGCCCATGAGCCATGGCCTCTGAGTCTGTGCGTCCAGAGCCTGTGCTCCGCAAAGGGAGAGGCCACAACAGTGAGAGGCCCGCGTACCGAACATTTCCCTACAAAGATCATTCCCAGGGAGGAACAAGTAGTCACTTGACTATAGATGCCTGCACAGTTAGAGAGTGAGCCCAAGGACGCTCTTTTTCAAATACCTGTATGCTAAGTCATTAATATTTCTAATCCATGTGTGGATACTGGACATGGAATTCTAGATAGAACTCCATAACGAGGATTCAGATAAAGAAACAGAAATAACTCTGGTTTTTTTTCCGTTGGAGATACTGATACCCAAGCACTCTTCCCTCTTTTTGAAAACAAAACATTATGAAAAGAGATATTATAGCATAGTACAATATACTTACCATTTTAGTGAAAGCAGTGCACAAGTTCAATCAAGGCCCAGGAAGTAAAATGTGAAACTGAATTACTGAGGAGGAGAAAAATTTGATCACCTACTACATGTTTTAAAAGCCAGTAAGAGCTACATCTGGCAAAAGTCTCAACACAACATTGCTTCCAGTGTAAATTGTGAGAAGACCAGAGAGTGTTTCACGGGCAGCCGTCGTTATGCATACTAATACTCAAAGTTGGAAAAGGATACAAGGGAGTGGAGGAGACGCTCACAGGACAAAGTTACATGAAGAAACCAAGGAAGCACCTACTTTTAAGAACTAAGGAAAAACAACAACAAAAAAAAAAAAAAAAAAAAAAACAGGAGCTCCAAAGATAAAAGTAAAGCTATGGAATAAAGGAGGTAAATACGAAGTGTAGGCTTGTGCTACTCAAAGTACCAGACCCAGATGTGGGAATGTAAATCAAGCCACTGTGTCTTTGAGAAAGTTGTGCCATTACTGCTACTACTACCATTTAAAGAAAAATAATCATATTAGCCTGAAGAGCCACGCAACACAGTGGACTTAGTGATGTAGTTAATTTACATTCTGTTGAAAACGCCTATCTCCTCATGGACTGCCAACAAAACTAGTTACAAACACTTCTGGGGACCATGTGTTGAAAAGGACTGGTTTCAACTTCAAAAGAGAAGACATTGTCAACAAAAGTCTGGAAGGGCGAGCAGAGTGCCAAGAGGAGAGCAAACAACATCAACACCTGAGGCAGGAGAGAAGACATAGCTTTCACAGCAGGATGCTGCAAAGGAAGAAAGTCATTGGGAGAAAGGGACAGAGAAAGGACACTTAAGGATAGACAGAGGAGAAGGATGATAACTTCTCTGCTCATGTAGGGAGCATGTGGACAGAACAGAGAGAGAGGATGTCATCGCTGACAGAAATGGTACCCGGGCCTTTGGATGTTACCCCAAGTAGCTAGTCAGACTAGAAAGAAGGGCTTCTCACTTTCAGGATGAGTTGGTAAAGGAAAACTTGGGGACTCTTGAGAAGGTTCCAAGTATATTTTTAGAGTAAACCATTGTTCTAAATATCACTTTTAAGATGATTGGTTAATATAACTTATAGTCAAATATCACACTGAGACTTTTACCACTGATATAAAGTATAGCTCTCATTAGTTTAGGAGTACCTGAACCCTGAAAATGGTTCTTGGCACAGATAGTGATAACTGATTATATTCATTTGCTAGGGCTGCCATAACAAAGTACCACAGACTGGATGGTTTATACAACAGACATTTATTTTCTCACAGTTATAGAGGCTAGATCAAGGTGTCAGCGGGGTTGGTTTCTTCTGAGACTGGTCTCCTTGGCTTCTAAATGGCTGTCTTCTCCCTGTCCCTTCACACGGTATATGTCCATGTCCTAGCGTCCTCTTCTTTTAAGGACACCAGTCATATTGGATTAGGGCCCATCTAATGACCTTATTTCAATTTAATTAGCTCTTTAAAGGCCTTTCTCCAAATACAGCCATTTTCTGAGGTACTGGGGGCCTAAGGCTTCAATGTATGGATTTGGGGATCATAGCCCATAACACTGATAAAGCTCCAACCTATTGTGAAACCTACTGGAGAAAGCTCCAACACTGTGAGCACACCATGTCATGTGCAACCATGTTCCCCACACATGGTTGTGACTAGCACAGCACATTCCAAATGGAGTAGGAGGTAGGTTTGGGGGCCTCAGTTCATCTGGGCTAGCTGGATGATTTTGAACCACTTCCCCATACTTTTTCAAATTCTCTTTGAATCAACTATCAATTTTACGATATTTCACACTGAAAATAAGATTAGAATACGGACCCACATATCCAAACAGAAAAGTTGGGTGAAGTAATGAACAGAGTCTAGGGTTATGGGTGGCACAGCTCAGGTCAAAACAGCTTCCACAGGACGACATGGTAAATTTGAGGGATTTGGGTTCTTGATACCTTTCTTAATCCACTGCAATGTTCTCTTTAAACACACGGCTACATCCTCTTCAAACAATCCAAGACATATTTCAGAAGATTCGGAACTTGCAGTCTATAATTTAGACCTCTGGCCATCAAAATGCAACATACTTACTTCAATGAACCCAGATATTTGAAGCTTTTTATGTCTACCCTATATTCCACTGGACTAGCATGCTTATCTTTTGATGTCAATTAGATGATGTCATGGCTTTCGTCTACCTTTGGGGCATTTCTTCCCCATTCAATTAGTTCTCTTCTGTAGGCAAAAATTTTATCTAGGTATCCCACTCATTGAAAGATGTTATTTCATTTGCAATAAGTAGGAGCAAGCGCTTAAAGTGATCAGTTTGGACGAGACCCATCAGAGTTGGAATCCTTCTGCAAGACTTATGCACAGGATTTTATTTTACTCCATTCCCTTTATAGAGAATACCCAACCTGCTCTGATTCTTGCTCATTAACAGCTTAAATCATGCAAAATGTTAAAAGTCACTGTTGCAATGGTATTTGATAGAGAATTTAAATTAGACCACGGAGAAAAATGACAGTACTCCTCTAACGCTGTATGATTCATTTCTTGGTACCAAACCAGGAGTTGAAAATGCAATGCAATTTTATAATGAACAGAAGCACTGCCTCTGGCCCTCATACAACTCCAAAAATAGTTAGAACAAGGCTGACCAAAATTCAGAAGGGTCTTATGCGTATATATGTATAATATAAATATATTACTCTCTCTATATATATTTTCCCCCTTTCTCCCTCCCCCCTTCTGACTCTTTCCAACTTTGGGACTCTCCATCCCTCTGTTCATCTCCTGGTTTTCTTCTCACTCCCTTTCTCTCTGTCTCTCTTTTTGTCTCTGTCTCTATTACTCTATCTTATTTTATCCAACTCTGCCTATGCCTCCTCTGGGTCTCTCTTTGCCACTTATTCTGTCTCTCTCCGGCCTTTTCATTCTCTTGCTGCCCCTTGGTCTGTATGCCTCTGTGTCTCTTTATTCCTGCCTGTCTTGTTCTCTTAACTGCATGCCTAAGTCTCTTTTACTATGTGAATCTTTCTTTGTTCCCATAACAGACTCTCTCCCTTTCCCTCCCCCTCCCTCTCCCCCCTCTCCCCCCCTCCCTCCCTCCCTCTCTTTCTCTCTCAGCAGTGTTTAGAGCAATTCCATTTTGATATATTCCATTTTTTGTAGAGAAGCTATTTCTCGAGAGGCTTCCAACTCCCCTCTGCCTGCTGGAGGAGTTTTCTTGTCTCTTCTCTCCAAGCCTGTGCGTGGATTTCATGGATCATCCAGCAGAGGAAGTGCAACCAGCACTTTCTACACCTCTTCACCCTGGAAGCTAAATATATGCTCTTCTTTCAGACTTAGCTTAGCTCAGCGTGAAACCTGCCAGGAGGGTCTCAGATCTTCACCATAGGTGGTTTGTCCACAGCGAGTCTGCTGAAGCCATCCTCTGGGCGTTTGCTATTTTTGCCATTCTAAGAGACTTCTGGGTTACTTAACATAAAGCCCTACACAGTATTTCAGTTTTATGCTTCAGTTCTAAACTTCATGATAGAACTCTAAGGGATGATAAGCTTGTCGGGTTCGAAGAAGAGAGATTATGAAAAGGATTTAGATTTAGACTTTTGAATAAGGTAAGGGGCTTGATGTGGGACAGAGTAAATTAGGGGCCAGAAAACCAAGGAAGAAACCCTTTATGGGCAAGTGTGCACATTAGCTGAGAAGTGGTGTGTTTTGTACTTTTTGAACAGTTAATTGCATAGTTGTTGGGAAAAATAAAACAGCGCTATCATCACGTTACTGTATAATTACCATTGTTTCCTAAGATGTTGCTATGTAGTTACTACATTATTACAGAAAAATAAAACATGTTATTTCATGGTAACTATGCAATTAGTTCATGTCACTACCAAATGTACACTTAACTGAACCAACAAAGACATAAACTGTTCCATTTTTTCCCTCTGTGCTCGTAAGTCATAATATTGTCCCTCTTTTCGAAATGACATAATGAATCAATGTACTAACATGGGAAATATGCAGATGATGCTTTTTGATCATTTTTTTTCTGGTAAGCAAATGAATTCCTTGGAAACTACAGATGCAAAATAGTTAGCATGCCAGATAGGCAGGCAAACAAACAGATTCTATCAAGCAAATGTGCATTTAATGAGCTGGGAACAATGAGTCCATTTGGGGCTGTGGTTAGGAAGGGGTACCTTGGCGAGCCAAGGGCCTTGGTGGCTAAAAGGAATGAGAAAAGAATTAAATACATTTCCTTCTATGTTGCTTGCAGGCTGAAAGCACAGCAAACAAAAACTGGTACCATGTTATGTGTACATTCACAGAAGAACTTCAGTTTCTGTTGCACATACTGCGAAGGAAAAATGCAGTGTTTCAATATTTAAATCAGTTCTATAAAAAGCAGACCACTTGGTAAAAGTTTGAATTCCCCCTCAGAAGTTGGTCTGACAGTACAAAAGAGATTTAGTTTTATAGAGAGGGGGTATGCAGTATTCTTTGTCAACGCCAGAGTATCTTTATACTCAAAGCCCTCTGTACAATCATCTTTCTATGAAGCTAATTGCAAACTGCTTCAAATAATGAGAAAGGGTATGTTTATTGTAACTAATTGATTTCCAATACTTAAAAATTAAGTGGGCAGAACAGGTCATCCCAAGCTTTCTTTGAGTCATGTTTTAATGGGCTCTGAATTTAAGGAATTAATGGATGGATTAGTATAATTTATTTTTACATTTGTTTTTTATCTCAAGAAACAGTTTTAGGGCTTCCCTGGTGGCGCAGTGTTTGAGAGTCCGCCTGCCGATGCAGAGGACACGGGTTCGTGCCCCGGTGCGGGAGGATCCCACGTGCCGCGGAGCGGCTGGGCCCGTGAGCCGTGGCCGCTGAGCCTGTGCGCCCGGAGCCTGTGCTCCGCAACGGGAGAGGCCACAACAGCGAGAGGCCTGCGTACCGCAAAAAAAAAAAAGAAACAGTTTTAAAATTCTCCTAGGAAGAAACCATATTATTATTCCTTTTCTCAACTCTTTCCCTTTTACTGCACAACACTGAACTCACCTCTTCTCTATTTCTAGCAGGAAAATGCCTCAGCTTCCTAGTTGTTCTGACGTTAAATTCTAATCATGAAAGTAAAGAGTCACAGGGATCATGTGAACTCACTAGTAAGTCTTCAAAATATACCAGCCATCCTGTTTGACTGACAAAAAGATACCTGGGGCAATTGTCTTTGTCTTCTCACATATACAGTACTTATATTTATATGAAGATTTCATAATTCAGAGCTGATGTGTTATTTTTGGAAATGTAGGTTGAATTCAACACCAGTTTCCATTCTTTGTATTAGCACATACATATAAAGACTGTTCACAAAAGGAGGAAAGCAAATAAAACTTTCATCAATGAAGCAGTTACCTAAATGCCTGGTGATCTAATTCAACAACTGTCAGTCATGAACATATATGTGTATCCTTTTAAAGGCAAGAAAATCAAGTACCTATGATCATCTTTATTCAAGAAAGGTCACAGAGATTCAGATCCCTTAAAGGCAGACGCAGATAGAATTAAACCTAAGCGTACATGTGATTAAAGCAGGGCTGCTGTGTCTTTCTCATCTTTCACCTAACCACCCTTTCCTGGACCCAACTTTTAGGACTTTTATTACACACCAAACGATCATTCAGTTGAGCATCACCCCAAAGCATTTGTTCACTGTTAAGTGTAAAGAAAACATCTCATTTTCTTCCCAATGAGAAGCATGGTATTGTAGGCAGAATTCTAAAATGGCCTGCAAGATTCCCCACCTCCCTGAGGCACATGCCCTGCACAATCCCTAGGACTGCCAGTGTGATGGGTTTTACCCAATAACCGGTTATGTTAAAATGAGATTATCCAGGTGGGCCAGACCCAATCACATGAGCCCTTTAAAAGATAAGGCTCTTCTACAGCTGGTCACAGAAAATGAGGTCAGACAGATGTGCTTCCACTGGCCTAGAAGAAAGCCGGCATCCATGTGTGAACCATCCATGTACGGGGGTCCCATGGGAAAGAACTGCAGATGGTTTCTAGCAGCTGAGAGTGGTCCCCAACCAATAGCTAGAAGGAAAATGGGTACCTAGAGTCCTGCAACCACGAGGAAATGAGTTTTTCCTAAAACCAGTGAGTTTGGAAGAAGACTCCAAGCCCAGATGAAAACATCTTAATTTTAGCCTGGTGAGACTGAACAGGGAATCCAGTCATACCATGCCAGATACTTGGCCTACAAAAAAATGTGAGAGAAAAAATGTCTGCTGTTTTAAGCCACTACATGTGTAGTACTTTGTTAGACTGCAATAGAAAAATAATAGAATTGGAAAGAAAGCATGTGACCCTTGAATCTGGAAGACTTTTCCATGCTTACACTTTTCATCCCAGACAGTTTGGAGATACACTACTGAGGTTTGGGCACCACGTTAGCTTTTCTCTGGCAAAGTGTCAGCTACAAGATTCAATATTAACTGGCCATACCTAGTGTTTAAAGACTTCGTGACCAAGAAGAAATTTCTAATAGAACCAGAGTTCCCCCAAGAGTATCCACGTGCTCTGTCCAAGTAAGTTCATTTATGAAAGGAGCCTGTTTCCACTCAAAACTATCATGTTTCTTATTTAGAAAAGTCTAAACAAACATTTCATGAAGCCCATTGCCAGGGCTTTGTTTTGTTGGAAGCATCCACTAGGCTGAGAGTGTAAATGATTGTACTCTCTGGGATGGTATAATTCACAGACAAAGGAGAGAAAAATGCAGCTTTGCATTAGCCCACCATCACATTTGTGAAAGTCACAAAAAGGATAAGGTTTCAGCTCACACAGTTGATGGTGCTTTGTTAAAAGGGCTAGGCCATCAAACTCCCACACAAGAACCCCAAGAGGAAGCCTGATATTGGCAAACATGCAAAGGCACACAACACTGTTTTCATTAGTGTCACTGCAGATAAAGACATTACAACAATTTTTGTGAAGATGAAACCATGGATAGACTGTCATTTAGAAATAAGCACAGTTACACTGACCTAAAGGTAAGTCATATTACTGTATGTGCAGCATCCCAAATTGAGTTGTCACCTCAGTGCTTACGTATGTTCAGCCAGGAAGGCTGCCTGTCACTTGTCATCAGGTCGTGCCTCATTGATGAATTTGGGGCGGAGGGGAGCTTGTTGTTCTGTTGTGGTTTATTTGTTTTTTACATATGAACGAAATAACATAAATAATGTGTATGTGTTTTGTTTTATAGTGAAAGCATCTGCTTTTTAATAATACGTTTATTGAGATATAGATAAAATTCACCGTTTTAAAGTGTAAATTTTAATGGTGTTTGGTATATTCACAGAGTTGTGCAGCCATCACCACTGTCTAATTTTAGAACATTTTCATCACCCCATAAAGAAACCCTGTGCCCACGCAGTAACTCCCCATTCCCCCCTCCTCCCAGCCCCTGGTAACCTCTAATCTAATTTCTGT
This sequence comes from Kogia breviceps, assembly GCF_026419965.1. Lineage (NCBI taxonomy): Eukaryota > Metazoa > Chordata > Mammalia > Artiodactyla > Physeteridae > Kogia > Kogia breviceps. The sequence continues at coordinate 85,791,010 of NC_081317.1, forward strand.
CTTTATAGATCTGCCTATTCTGGACATTTCATATATAAGAAATCATAAAATATGTGGTCTTTTGTGTCTGATTTCTTAGTATAATATTTTCAAAGTACATCTATGTTATAGCATAAATCAGTACTTCATTCTATCTTAAGACCAAATAATGTCTCGTTGTATGGATATACCACAGTTTAACTGTTCATCTGTTGATGGACATTTGGGGTTTTTTCTACTTTTTGACTGTGATGAATAAAGCTGCTAAAAGCATTCATATACAAGTTTTTGTGGGGGTCTATATTTTCATTTTTCTTGGGAATGGAATTGTTAGATTATATGGTAATTCCATGTTTAACATTTTGAGGAACTGGATAACTCTTTTCCAAAGTGGCTGCACCATTTAAAAATCTGACCAATAATGTTCAAGGTCTCCAATTTCTCCATATACTCACTAACACTTGTTATTATCTGTCTTCTTTCTAGACATCCTAGAAGGTATGAAGTATTACCTCACTATGGTTTTAATTTATATTTCCCTAATGATCAATGATGTTGAGCATCTTCTCTTGTGCTTATTGGCTGTTTGCATATCTTCTTTGACTTAATGTCTATCCCCGTCACTTGCATATTTTTAAATTGGGTTACTTGTCTTTTCATTGTTGAGTTGTGCAAGTTCTTTATATATTCTGGATATAAGTCCTTTACCAGATACATATGATCTTCAAATACTTTCTCCCATTCTGTGGGCTGCTTTTTTATTTTCTTGATGCACAAGAGTGTTTATTTTGATGATATCCAATTAATCTATTTTTTTTTTTTTTTTTTTTTTTTTTTTTTTACTGTTGCTATCGCGTGTGCTTTTTGTGTCATATGCAAGAAACCACTGACTAACCCAAAGTCATGAAGATTTCTGCCTAGGAAAGTTCATAGCTTTAACTCTTTTATTTAGGTCTGTGGTTCACTTTTTGTTTATATTTGTATATGGTATAAGGTACGGGTCCAATTTCAGGCTTTTGCATGTGGATATCCACTTGTCCTAGGAATACTTGTTGAAAAGATTATTCTCTACCATTGAATTTTCTTGGCACCCTTATCAAAAATCAATTGAGCATAAATATATGGACTTATTTATGGACTCTCAATTGTATTCCATTGATGAATATGTATATCCTTATGCCAGTACCACACTTGCTTGATTACACTATCTGTGTAGTAAGTTTTGAATAGGGAAATATGAGTCCTCCAAGTTTGTTCTTTTTCAAGATTGTTTTGGCTATTCTGGGTCCCTTGCATTTCCATATGAATTTTAGGATCAACTTGTCAATTTTTGCAAAAAACTGCAGCTGAGATTTAGATAAAGGTTGCATTAAAATCTGTAGTGCAATTTGGGGAATATTGTCATCTTAACCACATAAGTCTTCTAATCCATGAATATGAGAAGTCTTTTCATTTATTAGATATTCTTTAATTTCTTTCAAAGGTATTTTGCAGTTTTCAGTGTACAGGTCATATACCTATACACTAAATTTTAAAAATTGTATTATTTTTTGTTATTGTAAATGAAATTACTGTCTTAACTTCATTTTCTAATCGTTCATTGCTAATGAGAGCAATGTGTTTTTAGGAGAATATGACTGGTTAATTCTAGGACACTACAGCCATGTCAAAGACATTCACAGCTCTATCATAGTTGTGTTACATTTGCAAGGAATTTTGTGTCTTTCTATCTCTGTTTCTCACATAAAATACCTCCTGATTGCTAACTAATAAGAACATTTCCTTTAAGAAAGCTATAAATATAGTGGCAACTATCTATATTTTTCATTCAGACAACACACGTATGCCAGGCACTGTTCTAGGTGCTTGAGACATATAAGTGCTTGAGATAGATATATCAGTGAACAAACCAGCAAAGATCCATGCTTCCTTGGAGCTCACCATTTTTATGTCCAGCAATGGTTCAGAGTTTGAAGATGAAAAATAATTACTAAAGATCTTATTTTTCCTTGAGAAAACTGAAACATGATTAAGATAATGAACAAAGTAGTGGACTGACATTTGCCATGGACATAATAAATAAACAATGTGTGTGTACATGCAACAATTAACTCACTTAACTATATTTACTAAGGAGTAAGATTAAGGACCTATGCTAAGCGCTGATTAAAACATGGCCCAGAGCTCAAATCGCTTGCATTTTAAAATGAGAACTGTAGAGTCAAAGCAATGCTAATAGATGGTATAAGATAAGCCACAAATAAAATGTCAAATGATTTTGGAGATGAGAGATCACATCCAGCTATACTCATAGAAGTGGTGAAATTTAAATTGAGATTGTATGATTAAGATTTGGTTAAGCGAGTATTATGAGGTGGAGCTGCATTATAAAAAGAAAATTATATGTGTATATATATATATCTCTCCTTACTTTTGTAGTCTAATTATATGTATATATACATATATATACACTTGAGTAGTCTAATTATATGTATATATGTATATACACATGTATGTATATGTTTACATGTATATATGCAAGTGTAGTATATATGTATATATACTTGACAGTCTAATTGCATGTACATATATATATATATATATATATATATATCCTTACTTATGTAGTCTAATTTAATCCTGTATGAAGAGCAGATGATGAAGGAGAAGAGTACGTGTAGGGAAAAGAAGAAGGAAAGAGAAAAGAAGAGGTTAAGTAAAGGGAAGTGATCGAGATGCATGAAAAAGGGGAGGAGAAGAACAGTGGGGAAGGGCTAGAGAGAGAAGGAGGGCACAACTAAAATTTTTTTAGTATATTCTACATGGAAGACACTGAACTGGACACTCTGCATGAATTGCTTCATTTTCTATTCAAAAAAGTCCAAGAAAGAAGGTATTATTCTAATCTCCAGTTTATAGATAACTAAGGCCTAGACAAGTTAACACATAACTTACTCAAAGTCTTGTATTTAGTAAGTTAAAAAGGCAGAATTTATTCCCGAGTTTGCCTACTCAATTACATTTTCTTCAGGTAGAAAAATTACTTAAGGTTAGGGTTTAAAACAAGAAGGAAAATAATCTTCATGAAATCCTGGGCAATCCTTACCAATCATATTAAAGTCAGAAGCCAGTGAATGAGATCACAAAATAAGGCACTCATTTCCCGTTCTTCTACTCCCACACCTGGTACAGTGCCAAACACATTGTAAAGGTATAGTTATATTTGAAAACAAGTGATACTTTGCAAAAAATATCAGGAAAAGGATAAAGATCGTGGAGTAGCATCACAGAAACCAAGCAAGCCTCAAAAAAAAAAAATGGTGATGAATTACATCTAATGCCACAGAGATGGCAAGAAAAACAAAGACTAACAAAAGACTGATAAATTCAACAATTAAAAGGCCTTTTCATTCTCTTACTGGTGACATTATTCATTTATTTTTGTTTTTCTTTAATCAACTTTATTGAAGGATAATTTACATGTAAAATTAGATCTAGTAAAAGGGTACATTTTGATGAATTTTGATAGTTGTATACCTTATAAACTACCATAATAAAGATACAAACTAGTTCCATCACTCCTCAAATATTCCTTACATAATGGTGTCTTTTAATGATAGTATTTCTTAGTTTTAACACTGTTCAATTTTGATGAAGAGAGTGTCTTTTCATGAACAGAATTTCTTAGTTTTAGTGTAGTCCAATGTATCAATTTTTCCTTTACAGTTAGTGGATCTTGTGTTCTGTTTAAGAAATGTTTCCATACTACTCAGTACGGAAGTTCCTTAAAAAACTAAAAATAAATCTACCATACGATCCTACAATCCCATTCCTGGGCATATATCCAGAGAAAAACATAATTCAAAAAGATACATGCACCCCAATGTTCACTGCAGCACTATTTACAATAGCCAAGACATGGAATCCACCTGAATGTCCATCAACACATAAATGGATAAAGAAGACATGGTACATATATATTGATGCAATGGAATATTACTCAGCCATACAAAAGAGAGAAATAATGCCATTTGCAGCAACATGGATGGACCTAGAGATTATCATACTATGTGAAGTAAGTTAGAGAAAGACAAATATCATATGATATTGCTCATATGTAGAATCTTTTTAAAAAATGATACAAATGAGCTTATATACAAAACAGAAATAGACCCATAGACATAGAAAACAAACATGGTTACCAAAGGGGAAAGGGGGAGGAGGGATAAATTAGGAGTCTGGGATTCACAAATACACACTGCTATATATAAATAGATAAACAACAATGATCTATTGTATAGCACAGGGAACTATACTCAATATTTTGTAATAACATATATATATATAACTGAATCACTTTTTTTGGCTGTACACCTGAAACTAACACAACATTGCAAGTCAACTATACGTCAATTTAAAAAGAAAAAAGAAACCTTTCTATATCTCAACTTGATGAAGAAATCCATGCATATTATTTTTAGAAGCTTTATTGTTTTGATATTCACAAAAATATACCTGTAATCCAACTATATACATCAGCTGAAGAAACTGAATAAAAATAAAATGTGTACAGCTATTAAAATGACTTAACTTTTAATGTCAACTTGAACATTCATCAGCAGATGAATAGATAAACCTGGTATACTCATAAAATGGAATATTACTCAGAAATAAAAAGGAATGAACTTTTCTTTTGAATGAATTTTAAAATAATTATGTTGTGACAGAGCCAGACACAAAAAGCACACTTGTTGTGTAATTCCATTTATATAAAATGGTTTAATGAAAACCATAGTAATAGAAAGCAGATTAGCAATTGTTTGGGGATAAAGCAAGGAGGATGGAAAGAATTATAACAGCACACTATGAAGCTTTTTGGGGTGGTGAATATGTTTATTATCTTGATTGTGGTGACAGTCTTATTAATGTAATAATATGTTAAAACTCATAAAATTGTATACTGAAAACATGTGCAGTTCATAGTATATCAATTATGCCCTAATTAAGCTGTTAAAAATAATTAAATTGTGTATGTTCACATAACAGAACATTAAACAGAAATGAAAATTTTTAAACTACAGCTCTATGTGCCAACACAGATAATTCTTAGAGCATTAAGCAAAGAGGCCAGACAATAAAAAATACATAGAGTCGGAAACTTATCGGGGTAATCATTTCTTGATGTATATAATTCAAGTCATTATGCTGTACATTTTTAAATTATATGGTACTGTATGTCAACTATATCTCAATAAAATTGGAAGAAAAATTAATTTTAAAAATTAAATTAAGAAAATAAAATGGGAGAAAATACATAGAGTCTGATTCCATTTAATATGAAGTTCAAAAGCAAGCAAAACTAATCTATGGCATTAAGAGATACAACATTGGTAAATCTTGGGAAGAACAGAAGAGGTAGAAATCGGGAAGGAGCATGAAGAGAGCCTCTCAGGAGATGAAAATGTTCTATATAGCAGCATAAACAAAGTTTAAATCTAGTTATTGATTGGGAGAAAATATTTGCAAGATGGGTAAGTGACTATAAAGTTTTAGAATACAGAATAAAGACATTTACATATATAAGAAAATTACGTCCCACGTTTGAAAATTGTCCAAAGCTACGCATAAGCAATTCACAGAATGGATTAAAAAAATGGAAAGATATTTAACCTCACTAATAATTTTAATTTATATTTCCCAGATTATTAGTGAGGTTAAATATCTTTTCATATTTTTTTCTTACTGCATCTTCAGCACCTAGGACAGTGCCTGGCTCATGGGCGCCACTCAATGTATACTCCTTAAATGATTAAATACTCAATATTGGTAAACATGGGGAATACAAGTGGCCTTTTATTAAAGTGGTCTAAAAATTGATGCAATTACATTAGAGAATAATCTAATGAAGCTGGAAGGTGTGCACATGCCATTTAACCCAGCTCATCCACTTCTAGTTATACATCCTGGAGGTATTCTTCCTCATATGTTGAAGAATATTCACTGCAACATTGTTCAATGAATATTTGAGATAAAAAGTCTTAATTTCCTTCAAAAAGGAATTGGTTAAATAATTATAAAATTTCATATTATGGAATACTACACAATAATAAAAATGAATGAAATAAGGCCATATGCAACAACATGAATTATCATAAGTATAATAGTGAGAAAAAAAACTATTTACAAAAGAGTGTATCCAGCATGATATGATACCACTTGCATAACATGGAAACAGTACCACATATTGTTTAATGAAACACCTAAATGTTTTCTTTGTAATAAAGCATGTATGGGGAATTTATTTGCCAGGTCAAGGATAGTCATTACCTTTTTGGGGGGTGGTAAGAGAAGACTGAAGAGAACACTTCTACTGTAAGAGCTTCTACTGAGCTCTTCTACTGTACAGATCATGGATGTTTCTGTTTGTTTAGATAAAAGATCTGAGTCAAATATGACAAAATATTAAAATTGGCTGAGGTTGCTTGGATAGTAAATACATGAATATTATTTAAAATACCTCTGTATTTTCTGTATATTTGAAATACCTTACATTTAAGATAAAGAAATGGGGGGGAAGATACAAGAAAGGGATTTACCTTGTCCTCGAGCTAGGTGAGTACAGTGTGTCTGTAATGTGGGGGGCAATGTCTGCTGAGGGATAAGGAGGTTGCAATGGAAGCAGGGCTAAATGAGTATGGTAATATATGGCCCATAACCTCTGAGACTAGGTAAGAATTGTGGTTAATAGTATATGAAACATCCTAAGTTATACAGATCACCATATAAAATGCATATCCATGGCAGCAATGGAATTCTTAAAAGGGTACAAGATCTGGACAATGGATTGGGATGCCATGTACCAAAAAAAAAAAAAAAAAAAAAGCCGAAATCTTTGGCTATTCGTAATTTCAACACATATCTACTGAAAAATTTTTAAAGTTTCCAAAATAGGGCTAACCCTGGTAGTGCTACCTTGAAGCTAAAAACTAATAAATCTTACTACTACCAGAGAGACGATGTTGTCATTAGGACGAAAACTTAGGACCCTATGTAGGGCCATACTGAATGCCAAGGACGGAGTCAGCGTAAGTATCCAGTCTTTTTTTTTTTTTTTTTTAACATCTTTATTGGAGTATAATTGCTTTACCATGGTGGTTAGTTTCTGCTTTATAACAAAGTGAATCAGCTATACATATACATATAACCCCATATCTCTTCCTCTTGCATCTCCCTCCCACCCTCCCTATCCCACCCCTCTAGCTGGTCACAAACCACCTAGCTGATCTCCCTGTGCTATGAGGCTGCTTCCCACTAGCTATCTATTTTACGTTTGGTATCCAGTCTTTTCAAGTCCTTTCCTCCCCACACAAGGAAATCTGTGCTTCTGTAGCCAAATGAAGACTTAAGCTCGGGCTGGCCTTGGCTCTGCCCCCATCAAACTAGAGCTCACTGAACTGTTTGATTGTGAGTAGCTTCTTCGATTTTTAAACTGGTTAAATATGATGAAAAGCTGTGCACAAACTTGCAAATGAACCCCAGAAAGACAAAGGCCTTCGAAATGGACATTTCAAATGAGCTAAGTAGGCAGAGAAGTAATTGTTCGTATTTCATGGGGACTTGGCTTTTCATGAATTCATCTCAGTGTCATCTTTCATACATATTACAGTGTCAGTTCATTAAAATTCTTGATGCAGTGCTGAACCTGGTTGGACTGAAATGGGGCTGACAAACCTCATGTCTGCTGCACAGATAACCAGACCTTATGAAGGTGAAATTAGTTTTCAGGAGCTGTACTGCTCACTTGATTGATTCGGTCTTAGAAGTCATATGACTTAATGTTTCCTGCTTGGGCTGCCTCTGTCATGCAAACATGACCTGATAACACATTGTCAGGAGCGCTCCAGAGAGCTAACAGCAATCTAACATCTTTCTACTGAGTGTGAAGTTCCATCTGAAATGTGCATATTTGATAAGCAGCTCGTCTTCTCTCTGTCCTTTCCATTTTCAGAAAGTTAATCTTCTCTGCTTTAGTGAGTGCAGTGGGGAGATGAGGTGGGCAGACATGCCGCAGGTGGCCCCAAACTCTGCTATGTGAGGGAAGCTCACTGTCTAGAGGCCATTCTGTCTGGACATCACTTCCAAGAAACAGCCAGACAAGAAGTGACAATGCAGGTCCACTGTTGTGTTCAGGAGGGACAGCGTTTTCAAGGACTCAGGGGGGTAGAAAATGGAATCAGGGAGTTTCATTACTGAGTGTTATTTGACTTTGTTGTCAAAGATTCATTTAACCATCTCTTCACCATGGCAAAAATCTGTATTGTATATTCAGTCTAAAGTACACAATGTCTTTTTCTGAATCAGAGGTGGCTGACCTCATAGAATTTTAATGCTGGAATTCATATAGAGGCCCCCTTTCACATCCCATTTTACAGGTGAGCAAAGCTAAGCTCAGAGAGGCTTAGTGGTTCATCCAAAGTCACATAACTATATTAGTGGTAGATCCAGGGCTAACACTCCAATCTCCAGATTCAGTTTAGTCCTCCTGGCACTCCACTGCACAGACCCTCACCCAGAAGCCTGACTTGGGCTTCAAAGAGATTCCAAGAAGGTCACATTTGGACCCAGTGTAACAGCTTCTCATTCCTGATCTAGGCTTCATATTTTCTCACATAATAACATCATTTTATATTAAAGTTTACAAGTTACGAAGTGTGGCCACAGACGTTACCTCATTGTCCTTCACAAAGAAAGTTTATGAGACAAAGCATTCAAGGCATTGCTCTCACTTCACTGGTAAAGAAACTAAGAGTAAGAAAAGTACCTGCATTGTCACTCCTTGGCTGGCTGCCTCTTGGAAGTGACATCCAGACATGTTGGCTTCTAGACAGTGAGCTTCCCCATGTGCCAGAGTTTGGGGACACCCACAGGGTGTCTGCCCACCTCATTCCCCCACTGCACTCACTTGCTCAAGGCCAACCAGAAGGTAGTTGAAGGAACTGGATGGAGGTAACCGAAGAAGAGATAGACATAGGAATCCAAGAAGCAGAGTATCTAACACTGAAGAGCTGCCAGTCTGCAGAGCAACCAGAGCAGACAAAAGCAAGAGGAGCAGGAGCTCCAGAAAGAAGGCTCAAGAAAATAATAAAACCGAAATGACAAATCATCTGATATATCTAATCATCAGTAAAAGAATACTTGTGGCCAAGTGAGTTAAAGGAGAATTTTGAAAAAATGAAAAGGTACATAGAAGGCTAAGTGAATTTTAAAAAGAGAAACAATAATTATCCCCAGGAAAAATTCAGAAGGAAGCGTTCTTCTAGTAGACTATTTAGATCTAATGTAAACAATATTCAAAAGTCATAACAATTTGATCACTGACTTTAGATTAACCAAGAGATGTAATATAGATACACTGAGAGGACAGTGGAGAGGTGAAGTTGTAGGAGAGAGAGAATTATAAGAGAGCCAAATTCTCATTTCCATAAAAAGAACTCAATAAACAATGTTTAAAGATAAATCTGTTAGTTTTTGCTGCATAACAAACAACTACAAATGTTAGTGGCTGTAAACAAGGACCATTTTATTTGCTTAAGATTCTGGAGGGAACAATTTAGGCTGTGCTTAGATGGGATGATTTATCTCTGCTCCATGTGTCAGCTGGGCTCATTCATGTGTTTGTGGTCAGCTGATAGTGGACGGCTTCATGCATGCACTTGGAAGTTCACTGGCTGTCACCTGGGTCAATGCAAGCAACTGGGCTAGCCTGGGCTTCTTTACATGGTGGTAGCCACAGGGCTCCCACGTGCAGCAATAAAACAAAACCCAATTTCAAGCCTCTGCTTGAAATTGAAATCATGTTTGTTAACCACACACTAGCCAAAACAAGGCACATAGCCAGGTCCAGATTCAAAGGATAGAGAAATATACAATACCTCTTCAGGAAGAACCTATAAAATTACATTGAAAAATTGAGTATATTCAAAGGTGGGAAACTTTGTGGCCATTTTTAAAATCTACCACAATAGAAATGGACAGAATAGATATTTTATTTTAAATACAAATTGAAAAACTAGAGTTAAGTGGTTATATTGTACAAATCACAAATATATACCTAACAGGACAACTGGAGACAGAATGGCTGCTTTAATATTACTTGAATGAATACATGTAGGGAGGATAAAATTTTCAATGTGTCTGAAAAGTACACTGAAAAAAAGTATACTGTATACTGAAAAGTATCTGATAGAACTTCAAAAAGTCTTGCATCTAAAACTACTTAGAAAATAAGATGATGTGCTCCAGAAATTGTGTTAGGTAACACAGAAAGTGGATCTAAAAATGAGAACTCCAGTGACAGGTTCTATGGACTAAATATGACCCTTAAAATTCATATGTTGAAACTTTAGTCCTCAATGTGATGGCATTTGGAAATGAAGCCTTTGGGAGGTAATTAGATCATGAAGGTGGAGCCCTCATGATGGGATTAGTGGTCTTACAAAGACAAGAGAGAGTTTGCTTCTTCTCTTTCTCTTTCTCTGTGCCATGTGAGAACACAAGAAGGCTGTCCACAAACCAGGAAGAATGTGCTTACCAAAAACTGTCCATAAGCTTGGACTTCTCAGCCTCCAGAGCTTCGAGAAATAAGTGTTGTCAGCCAAGCCACACAGTCTATAGTGATTTGTTATAGCAGCCCAAGATGTTTAAGACAATAGTTCAATTCAACTATTTTAGGAAATACATGTTTTAAAAAAGCAGTATTTCTTGATCAGTATGTTATGTTACATGACTTCAACATGTATCTTAAATAAATTATGAATTAAATATCACCATTAGGAATTGAGTATACTATATCTTTTTTAAAATATTTACTTATTTATGTATTTATTTTTGGCTGCACTGGGTCTTAGTTGTAGCACGTGGGATCTTCGCTGTGCCATGTGGGATCTTTAGTTGCAGCATGCAGGATCTTTTAGTTGTGGCATGTGGACTTCTAGTTGCGGCATGCACACTCTTAGTTGTGGCATGTGGACTCTTAGTTGTGGCATGCATGCGGGATCTAGTTCCCTGACCAAGTATCGAACCCTGGCCTCCTGCATTGGGACCGCGGAGTCTTTTTTTAAAAAATTTATTTATTATTAATTTATTTATTTTTGGCTGCATCAGGTCTTAGTTGCGGCACACAGCATCTTCATTGAGGCATGAGGGATCTTTTATTGCAGCTCACAGGCTTCTCTCTAGCTGTGGCATGTGTGTTTTCTCTTCTCTAGTTGAAGTGTGAGAGCTCAGCAGTTGTGGCACTTGGGCTTAGTTGCCCCATGGCATGTGGGATCCTAGTTCCCTGACCAAGGATCAAACCCGCGTCCCCTGAATTGTAAGGTGGATTCTTTACCACTGCACCACCAGGGAAGTCCCAGGGAGTGTGGAGTCTTACCCACTGGACCACTAGGGAAGTCCCTACTATATCTATGAAGTAATCAATCTGGCCAAAAACTTTTACTTTAGTCTTCTATTGAGAAAGTGATAATTGCCTTCTCTTTGGTGATATTTGGCTATACAGACACATTTTATACATATATAAAGAATTACACCAAATTACTAGTAATAGTTATTTCTCAGTAAACAAACTGCCAAGAATTTTAGAAATCTTCTGTTGGAATTATCTAGTTTTCTAAAGTAAATATACATTGTGATTTTAAGTGGTAATCATTGCCCACTGTACCAGCTCTAGGTCCTTAGTTCAAACCCCAAGTTTCCAGACAAGAGAAGATTTTCCCCAATTTCCTCAGTCTCCAACATTACTGAGATCATCACCATCTCATCAGATGTTTCAGGTCACCTTTGGCCTGACAGTTTTCCTAAGAAAGCTGTAGGGAGGCATTGGGGGTGGCTGAAAGGTGATGAGTAATGATTAGTTATCATGAGTAATGATTACTAAGTCCTAGGTGTCAGCCCTCAGAGTTCTTGGTGTAGATGGAAGGAAGAAAGTCCCACTCGTATAAGATCAAGCAATCTATTGACTCATGTCTGGTCCTGGCAAAGTGAAGTCCCATCTCACACAAAGACTGCTTGAGAGGTTAGTTATTCAGGGTCAAACAGTGCCCCTTGCAGAGATTCTTCAAACAAATCAGAGAAAAATTAAGTGTGGAGGTGATGAAACATTTCTGTATCCTGTTTGTGGCAGTGGTTAAAATTCACAAAACCAAGACAGAAACGCAAAAAGTCATTTTTCTACAGGATAATTTAAAAATAAAGTTTAAACAACATATTTGGCATGGAAAAAATGAGTTCCACATTCCTCCAGGATAGGAAAGGCTCACAGACTTTAAAACCAATACAAAAAGGAACTGCCTGACTTTCATTCTCTGGAAAGAATGTTTGCATTACGTCCTAGATAAGGTGTCCTCTCTTTAGAATAGACCTAAATGCCACAAATTAATAAATCATAAAACCACTGAATATCCACATCAAAAGAAAGCAAACATCCTTATATTGCCACCTATAAAATAATGTTAATTTTTAAATTTATTCCATTATTCCTGTTGGAAAATCTATTTCCTGAATTTTATCCTGGTTTTGTACAACTCCGTTAGCATCCAACATTGTACCCAACACCTAGCTCACTGTTTAGTACATAGTAAGCATGCCATAAATATTTGTTAAATTAATTAAAATTTATATTTGCTCCCAAGTTGGCATATTCTGATGAAGTCAACATAACACTGAAATTTCTCTTATAATCACCCAATAAACCATTTACCACTAGTGTTATCAGTGACCCCATAGAGCAAATGTAAGCCAAACAACTCCACAAATGTGTGCATTCCATATCCTCTACCCACTCATCTCCACACATTTTGGGTAAGGGCTGGTGTCTGGATCTGCTGCTACAGCCTCTTGGAAGAGAGATAAAAGGTTAGTGTGCCAAAGACAGCACTGCAACACTAAGGGCTGTGTTTAAGAATTCTGAACATTTCATATTTTAAGTTGGACAAAGGAAAGGAAAAATACTACCTTAATTACCAAACACCTCTTTTTCTCTTGCTTTTTCTCTATAGGTTCATCAGGTCACAAACACCAAATCAACTAATTTTATCTAGCATTACTCAAGATGCCTTGTTTTATCAAAGCACCACACATACTTCCAGAAAGGAAAACAAGAGAACCGCTTCTTCCATGTAGTCACATCTCAGAGGACAGAAACCTAAAATAAACACAACCTTTATAACCTAATCCTGAACTGCAAGAACTCTGAACTCTGACTATTATATATCTTTGCCTTTCGGCTTAGGGAAAATCACGTTGCTGACTTCAGGTGAGGAGTGATGAACGAGTGGTCCTGGTTTAATTCAGAACCTCATCAGCCTTTCCCAGGCAAACTGTTTCTTGCTTTTCCAGAACCAAACCTAGGCTGCAGCCACTGGCAGAGGAGGTTTATTACAGGTAAGGCAATCAGTGGAATGGGGTTGAAATCTCCAAACAGTTTTCCCATCTGTGACATCAACTCTGTTTGGGAGCAGAGGTGATAGGCCTGTGTGTTTGCCTGAGTGTTTGCTCTGCTTCACAGAGTACAGACATGCCCGGTGCATCACCCTGCCTATTCACCACACACTTTAAGCTTGCTGAGGTTCATGTCATAAATGCAACTATAAACCTGGCCATGTTTATTGTGTGTCCCAATTCCCTTCTCTTTTTAACAAGAGGAACTATCATTTATTGGTCCCTCTTTCCTAACACATCTGAGAAATTTCCTCCAGGTTTGAGCATTCATTCTTTTTCCTTTGAAATCCTCTAGATGCATTTTTCAGATCAGCCACTAGATGCCCAGATGCCAAAATAAAACTCTAGCAGCTTTTCCGAGGAAAACAATGGTTGTGTAATTTAACAAAGATAGTTTTTTTCAACCATGTTATCCAGTGGCCTAGGTGAGGTTTTCATGTACTTAAGGAGTTTTTTGTTTGTGTGTGTGTGTTTAATGAGCAATGTTATTATATATATTAAGAGGAGAAAGTTCTCAAACCAAGAATTATTAGAAATAAAAAAATCCCAGAAGCTTCCAGTACTTCTCTGACAACACAGAGCTAGAAAAAACTGCCATAGACCCCAGCGCCCAAGCTTCAAACTTCATGGCCCTCATGAAACATTTTTCACCAGCCACATTCCCTGGCTTACTTGCAGCAGCACCTAGAACACCAGGGTCTGAACTCTAGCAGAAATCGAAGTGGTGAGCTGGGACCTTGAAGTATCCCCGACACAGGTAGTTAAGATGATTTCGTTGTCAGTGTCCTTTTTACTGGAACTTTCTGCTTCTGTTCTTTTGAAAGATAAATGAGTTCCACTCTGGCTAGATTTTATATGGTACATCATCAATATACAGAGCATCCAAGACATCAGTGATGCACTGCAAAGAACCTCAAAATCACAGCCTAGGAAATGCTAGTGAAGGAACAGAGCTGGATTTGCCTACATGCATCAGAGTGACTTGGAAAGAGAGTGCGTGAGCATGGGAAAGGTTTTCAAATATGTAAAGGGTCATAACATTAAAACCCAAAACTGTAGCCCTGGAAGAAAACTTTGAGAGCCCTGCCACCAAGAGAGAGGATAAAATTCTCAATCCATATGGCCCCTTTCCTCATTGATGGACACAAGCCCTTCTTTACCTACATGATTTTCAGCAAAGCTTTTATTTTTTTTAAAGAAAAAATTGCTTTTCATTTAAAAAGTTTATTTTTTCCAGCTTTATTTAGATATAATTGACATAAAACGTGTAAGTTTAAGGTGTACAATTTGGCATATGTATATATTACAAAATGATGACTACAGTAAAAGTTAGTTAACAGATCCATCACAACACATAGTTATGATCCTGTGTGTGTGTTGAGAACTTTTAAGATCAACTCTTTTAAGCAACACCTGAAACTAAAACTATATTGTAAATCAACTATACTTCCATTAAAAAAAAAAAGCAAAAAGAAGAAAAAAAATTTAAAACAACAAAATCTACTCTTTTAGCAACTTCTAAATATACATTACAGAATTGTGAACTATAATTACCATGCTGTACATTACATCCCCAGAACTAATTCATCATTTTTCCCAATTTTATTGAGATATAATTGATATATAACATTGTATAAGTTTAAGGTGCACAACATAATGATTTTATGTATGCATATATTATGGAATGATTAGTACAATATGTTTCATTAACACTCATCACTTCACATAGTTACTCAACAAAGCCTTAATGATGGTTCAAAACAATGGAAGAAAATGTTGTGCAGATAAATGAAGAATCACCCAACTTGCCGCATGCCCATCGTGGCTAAAATGAACCATCTGAATAAGATGATTTCCTGCCTCATTCCTAGCCTGCTTCCACGTGGCCGGAGCGCCTCACTTTTTGCAGTGGGGAAGTCTCTTATTGCCTCCACACTTTGGGGTCCAGGCCAAATTTCCTCCTTGGTCTTAGGGAAAGGAGGGAGCTGTTTAACTCCTTCATGCTAAGATTTGCCTCTGCAAGACTTCCTTTCTGGCTCCAGAGAACCTGGGGTGACAGTCAGGGAGCAGCCATTCCTTCTGCGGGTAGCCTATACCTCACCCTAGGTTCTGACCTAGCTATATGGCTATAAGCAATCAAAAAAACGAGTTGAGATATTTAGATTTTTTTCACTGTCGCCTTTGCAAGAAAGAACTTTCTAACAGTGTAAGCTGAGCACCAGGAAAATGTGTGCATTTCAAAGTAGTGAGTGCCCCATCACTGAAACAGTGTATGATGAGGTAGTGTAGCCCCTGCCCAAGCTGTTGAGGAAATGGTTCCTGAATTGGGGGACTGATTAGCCCCAAAGACCTCATTTAATATTTCCCTTCCAATTCTACGTTTCTATCATTTTTGCAGACCACGTTCTGAAAAGTGAAAAGGACAGGTCCAGCATTTGGAAGCCATACAGAGTAATGATATAACAAAAAAGAGATTCCCCCTCCCCCTCAAGATGGCAAGTGATTGTATGAGGTTACTGAGGTTAACTATTTCCCTAACAGGGCTCAGTATAAGCCTGAAAAAACATTTGCTTTAAAAAACATATGGGGAGGACTTCCCTGGTGGCATAGTGGTGAAGAATCCACCTGCCAATGCAGGGGACACGGGTTCAAGCCCTGCTCCGGGAAGATCCCACATGCTGTGGAGCAACTAAGCCCATGCATCACAACTACTGAGCCTGCAGTCTAGAGCCAACGAGTCACAACTACTGAGCCCACATGATGCAGCTACTGAAGCCCATGTGCCTAGAGCCCATGCTCCGCAACAAAGAGAAGCCACCGCAATGAGAAGCCCGCACACCGCAATGAAGAATAGCCCCCACTCGCCGCAACTAGAGAAAGCCCATGCACAGCAACAATGACCCAACACAGCCATAAAGAAATAAATAGATAGATAGATAAATAAATTTATTTTAAAATAACATCTGGGGAGAATGACACCACATTTTCTTTAGCAATAGTTCTTACACAGAGCAATGCTGCCTGTCAAACACTGACACCTAAGTCATTTAGAATCACTTATTTTAAGAAGTAAGTAAATCTGTATACATATACCACAACTTCTTTATCCATTCCCCTGCTGATGGACATTTCGGTTGCTGCCATGTCCTGGCTGTTGTAAGCAATGCTGCAATGAACACTGGGGTACATATGGTACATATATAGACAATGGAATATTACTCAGCCATAAAAAGGAACAAAATTGGGTTACTTGTAGAAATGCAGATAGACCTAGAGACTATCATGCAGAGTGAAGTAAGTCAGAAAGAGAAAAGCAAATATCGTATATTAATGCATATATGTGAAATATGAAAAAAATAGGTACAGACGATCTTATTTACAAAGAAGAAATAGAGACACAGATGTAGAGGACAAATGTATGGATACCAAGGGGGTGGGTGGGATGAACTGGGAGACTGGGATTGACATACATACACTATTGATACTACGTATAAAATAGATAACTAATGAGAACCTTCTATATAGCACAGGGAACTCTACTCAGTGCTCCGTGGTGACCTAAAAGGGGAGAAAATCCAAGAAAGAGGGGATATATGTATACGTGTAGTCGATTCACTCTGCTGTACAGTATAAACTAACACAATATTGTAAAGCAACTATACTCCAATAAAAAATTTTTTTAAAAAAGAAGTAAGTAAATCTGACTGGGAAAGGGAAACTTGTCAGGCTTCTTGCTGGCAAATGCTAAAGCAGGCATCTTACAATGCTGATCCTATTATTCAAATATTCTGCATCTTCTAGAAATGCGATCCTTATATTCCCACACCACATCAAGGAGAAGCTTCTGCCTGGTCAGCCGTGGCAAAGGACCGTGTGGAGTTTCCTGTCACGTTGCAGAGGCAGAAGGTGGGCAAAAAGACAGGCCACTTGCACAGATACCTCCCTAGAGCAACAGACCTACACAGACTGCTTCTATTATTTACTCAGTATTATACGTCAAGTAATTGGAAGACCTTTTACATTCAAAGGGACTATGGAGAGTTGTCCATTCACCAACATATGGTGTTACATGTGTCAGAATTGAAGGCCATGGAAAAGCCAGCTTCCCTGAGTGACAGCCATCCAGAGCAGGACCAAGGTCTGGGAGTGAAGCCAAGGTCACTCCAAGACTCATTCATGCCAAAACTGACTACAAATTCCTCTCTATCAGATAGCTAGTGGTTTTTTTTGTTTGTTTGTTTGTTTTGCGGTATGCGGGCCTCTCACTGTTGTGGCCTCTCCCCTTGCGGAGCGCAGGCTCCGGACGCGCAGGCTCAGCGGCCATGGCTCACGGGCCCAGCCGCTCTGCGGCATGTGGGATCCTCCTGGACCGGGGCACGAACCCGTGTCTCCTGCATCGTCAGGCGGACTCTCAACCACTGCGCCACCAGGGAAGCCCGCTAGTGGTTTTTTACAGCAGAAAATTTCAGCCATAAAACTTGCCTCCTCCTTCCTTCCCTATGAGAGTCTTACAAAATGCTTTATGGTCTGTGTATACGATTTAACCTCAGCTCAAGTAAAATTCATCGTTAATTTCTTCTCAAAAGGTATACTGGGTGGTTCTTGCCAACTTGATGTTATCATTTCTCCATCAACATATTTTGTGACAATCATGCACTGACTGACATGGAGGAAGCCTCAATGAAAATGCTGCCAGGGATAGCAGGCTCCCAGGTAGTGTGTTCATTCATTTACTCATTCCTTCATGCATTTGACACTGACTTACCAAACACTGACTGTGTGTAGGGCAAGGTGTTCGGTAGAAGTCTGAGCGAGATCCACAGTCCCTACTCAGCATAGGACGTCATGTAAACTCAGTATGGCAAGTGGCACAACGGAGTGAGGCACAGAGCATAATGGGAACAAGGAGTATGTGCAGAGAGAAAGACCCTATCTCAGCCCGAGGAAGAACCGTAGTTTTCAGCTTGACCAATGAGCAGGGAGCTGGACAGTGAGAGGGGCAAAGCCATGAAGACGTGAGAATGCCAGTCATTTGGTTTACCGAGAGAATGGGGTCAAGAGGCAGGTGGCAGTCAATATACACAGTTTGCATGACTCTGTCCTCCAGTTCTGATGAATGGCTGAAGAATTTTAAGAAAGGGGGGTGGGTAGCATGATTAGATTCGTGTTCTAGAAAGATGATCCCATGGCAGCAAGGTTAATGCACCATAATGGGAAATGAGAAGATCAAAGAAAAGGAAAACTTCTAGAAGGTTCCAATAAGGAAAGTTCTAAGGCTGTGGTAGTGAAGATGAAAAGAAGACTGACTGAGAAGGCAGATTTGTCTGTTTTAGTTGACCAGTTAGATGTGGGCGTTCAGTAAGAAGGAGGAACCTAGGCTTATTTATGGGTATCTGGCTTGGTCCAGGACTGAGGTCCTCATACCTAGATACACATTAGAATTAACTGAGGAGCAGTTTTAAATACCCAGCCTGGGCCCTCCTCCCCCAGGGTTCTTATTAAACAGGTCTGGGATGGGGCTCAGGGAACAGTATTCTTTAAAAACTCCCTGGGTGACTCTAATGTGTAGCCAGGTTTAAGGACTTGAGATCTAGGAGATAAATGTAACACCAAGAGACAGAAAACACAGGATGATGGAGGAGGGTGGCCATCATTGCACAGAGGGCAAAGGAGGACAACCCGGATTTCTCTCTGTCTGGTCCTGCAGAGGTTGAGAAGGGGGTCAATTCGGGGTCAGTACAGATTTCATTGTCTGTGCTACTGTGTCAACATTTGCCAAATTTGTTAAAACTTGTGCTCTGATCTTGGGTTTCAAATGTACAGCTAGCTCCTTTTAGTGCTAGAAACATGGCTCTGGTATAAGAAGAGAAAATAACTACAGGGAAACTCTCCTGCAGGAAAAGTGCATAAAAAAGGATCAAGGATAAAACAGCAGGAACTTACATCTGAATCCAAAATGATGTGCTATATGTTTTTTCTGGGGTAAAGCTTCCCAACTCGTGAATCCTTCCTTTGGCTCAACTCTTGAGCTAGGGAACTGTTGCTGTACTGAAATCATTCTGGATGCCCAGGAGCACTGAAGGGATTAACGAACAGTTGTGTAGCTAGCCCGTCCCAGAATCCAATGAATAATCAATGGTACTTGAGGCTCCTTAGGTAATTGAATTGCAAACCTGGTAATAAGGAGACTTGTATCCATAGTAGAATTACACTCTGTTTCCTAATGTAGATATTGATGAAAGACCACTGTTCATATGGATTATTTACCTTCTATCTCTATTAAAAATCGAGCACAGTAAATTGTCTGTTTGCTAACATATTTTTCCTACCTATACCTTGTGCAGAATGAAGTACAACTTACAGCTACACAAGCCAATCACCTCCACCTCCCAACTACAGGAAACAAGTACAAAAGTTACTCTAATCTATTTACTTTCAGAATTGAGGTGAAGAACATATATGTGATAGCTGGTGTAATACAGGCTTTAGGGATCCAAAAAATTATTTGTTATAGAACTCTAAAACTGTACAGTGGTTTCAGAGAGATTTACTGTTGCTCCTAGAGGAAAAACTATGTGCTCTTTTTACTAGTTCTTAATGTGAATTCCCAATATAAAAATAAGCATGACAATTATTAGTAAATGGGAGTGTCATTGTCCAAAATACTCATAAATTTATAGTAATCCCATTTAAAACTAAATTGAGGACTTCCCTGGTGGTGCAGTGGTTAGGAATCCGCCTGCCAATGCAGGGGACACGGGTTCGAGCCCTAGTCAGGGAGGATCCCACATGCCGCGGAGCAACTAAGCCCGTGCACTACAACTACTGAGCCTGTGCTATAGAGCTCGCGAGCCACAACTACTGAGCCCGCGTGCCACAACTATTGAAGCCCACACGCCTAGAGCCCACGCTCCGCAACAAGAGAAGCCACCGCAATGAGAAGCCCATGCACCGCAACTGAAGAGTAGCCCCCACTCGCCGCAACTAGAGAAAACCCGCACGCAATGAAGACCCAACACAGCCAAAACTAAATATATAAAATAAATAAATTTTAGGGCTTCCCTGGTGGTGCAGTGGTTGAGAGTCTGCCTGCTGATGCAGGGGACACAGGTTCGTGCCCCGGTCCAGGAAGATCCCACATGCTGCAGAGTGGCTGGGCCCATGAGTCATGGCCGCTGAGCCTGTGTATCCGGAGCCTGTGCTCCGCAACGGGAGAGGCCACAACAGTGAGAGGCCCGCGTACCGCAAAAAATAATAATAATACAAATAAAATAATAAAAATTAATAAATTAATTAATTTTAAAATAAATAAATTGAATGGGCCATGCCTCTTTCTAAACTGTAACTTGGAAAAATTATTTAAACCTCTTTAACCCTCAGCTCTCTATTCTGTAAAGTAGGCTAATGATTACTCACGTCATAGGGTGAAGAGAGTTAAAATAGTCTACAGAAAGCACCTACAATAGAATAAAAGCAATCTATTAGCTAGTGTTTATATAACTAGTAGCATGTGCCTTTAAAATTCAGGGCTGAGTTTCAGCCTTGAGTATGACATGAACCAGCTCCACGAAGTTGCACACATCATCTGATGTATCTGGTCAAAGGTTGTCATCATGTGTACAAAACAAATAACTCTTCTAAATAATCCTTGAACTCCTTCTAACTGTAACAATCTTCTATAATTCCAGACTTTTCCATTGCTTCTCATTCTTTTTCCATCTCAGCATTATTTTTGCTACCTTGTGCATTCTTCTGGTTTAAGGAATATGATCAATCACAGTTGCTAAGAACTAGAGAAATTATACACAAAAATCCAATATA